>NC_090646.1:33992398-34292398 GCF_040937935.1 Hyperolius riggenbachi | reverse complement strand
ATAGTGGTGAGCATAGTTGCCTTCCAAGCAGTTGACCTGGGTTTGATTCCTGGCCAATGTATGTAAGCTGGCTTTTGACATCCTACAAATCCCTGAAAGACAAGACAAGAGGAGGAGGTAGGAGCAATTACACTCCCTGATTGATGCATATACATGCAAGATGTTATAAAGCAGTTTAGGCCTGCAATTTAGCATTCAATGTGATGTCTGCCCTTAAAACACTGCATTGCGTCAAATCCAGATTTTGTTTCTGGGACTTCTGACATCTATCCCACTCAACCATGTCTCCCTCCAGGTATTAGACCCCTTGAAACATCTTTTCCATCACTTTTCTGGCCAGCATAATTTTTTCTAATATTCCAAGTTGTAGGGCGTTTTGTCAATGTTTGTATAAATCGTTAAAAATAAATATAAAATCAAAATGTAAAGCTCCTGGAAAAATGGGAGGAGCTAAAAATACAAACATACGCCTAACTGTATGAGTTTGTTTTTTCGAGGGTTTCTCGCAGTACTGGTTTAAACATGTAAACGTAAACCAATTTGTAAAAATATCAATTTAATATCAAATAAATATTACAATATCAAAACAATATAAAAATGCACTTTTGATTTAAAACAAAACTCGTAAGGTTATTCTTATAATGAGCAATGAGCTGGATAACACAGTTTCAGGGATACAATCAAAAGGTTATTACATGCATTTACCAGAAGTAAAAGGCTTAAACCATTAGCAGTTAATTCAAATATAGTGTAGAGCTATGACTAATCAAATATGGCCACCGGCCATGTCAATCAATTTACCACAGGATTCCTGGAGACAAAATGGCTGAATCAAAATCAAAATGGCTGCTATTAAAATCAAAATGGCTGCTATTAAAATCAAAATGGCGCTATCAGAAATCAAAATTGCGCAGTCAAAATCAAAAAGTGCGCTATCCAAAATAAAATGGCTGATGTCAGCTATACCATTCAATATGATAAATTTAGGATGACTCTGTGGATATAACGACTGGGCATTGTCCCACAATTGATATGCAATCAACTATAAAATGACAGGAATTTTACTTCTGTCTACACTTTAACCTCCGCTGGCCTGTGTTACTACACAGATCAAGCGGGTAACAGATATATATAAATTTGGAAGGAAATATCTTATTGAGTCATCCTAAACTTTGCTAAGTGTGGCCTGCACATGCTGCGGCAAAATACCAAAATATAAATACATAGAGGAGGTAGCTTGAAGTCTAGTTTATATCCAAAAACAAGTTATGGAATTCACAGCCAGCGATCCTATAGAACAATTGATTGTGTTTATCTAAAGAAAAATTCCCACCGAATGGGTTTTATCAAAGATATGGAGTAAGCAGTTCCTGTGCACTGGAAGAACCCACTCCCTTTGGCTATAAATGACTATAAAATAAGAAAATAATTGTCAATAAATCAAAAGTTCAGATATCTGTGCTGTGATAAGCCATATAACTAAAAAGAAAAATTTTGTTATCGATAGTTACCAATATGGAGTCTAGGGCGTGATCCTTTGGGCGTGATCATTCAGAATGCATGGATTCCCCTGTGAGCCCTTTCTGCTGGTGATCTAATGATTCATTGAATGAACTCCCTCTTCTTAAACTCCTCACTACATATGGTCCTGCCCAGGAGATTAAATCTTCCAACCTATCACCAGGCAGTGGGAATGATCAATGGGAGTTTCCTGTAACTAATTTTTAACCCAAGTGTAATCCTGGATTTCATCCTCTGGAGGTGCTGTTGGCTAACTAATCACATTCCTAATGGGATATTTGAAAAAAACTAAATACATTTTGATCGTGTTCTATTAATTATAACTCACAGTGAATAAACCAATGATATAATTCCTCTATGGATAGCTGATCTTGATTGAATCACTGGTTATGCTTTATTATACAGTGACTGTTTCTACCCTATTCAAGATAGATTTGATTTTACCCAAAAATCATAGTGGCATACTTAAAATCACCATGGATCTCTCATTATAACACATTGCGCATGTTAGCAAAGTTTTATATCTTTATCCATTAATATAATTGTCTAACATGCAACACAGGTAAATATACAGTATTTTCATACCATTTTGGATATAGTCCTTCACAGAATATTGATATTAATACCTATACATTTTCATATTATTACTGGTTTGTCCAGTTTTAAGAAAAATAAAGGTAACAGTCTCAATTGATATGTCATAATTATATAGGTGCTGTCTGCATTCTAAACCTAGATGGGGAATTGTAATATAACCTTATGTTTCTTTAATATGAAAATTGCTGATATCAACCCTGTATATTTCCTAAAGTCTTGTTTTTGTGTTAAGATTTCAGTAACCTTTGGAAGCACAAACATTGTGAAAAACCCCTCATTCAAGGCTTCTTATGCATTCAATACAGCCAGGTTTGAGCAATTGTACACAAATGCTAGTCTATTCTCACACAAAAGCTAGTTAAGATTTGTCTCTTTCTCATTATTCTCAGACTCCTCTTGTTTGGCAATTGTTTGTCCTTAAAACAAGGAATAGCCTGATATCATTGTTCACGCATGGTGAATAGGATTATCCATTGCAAACATCACATCAGCTGACTGCCTGTTATTCATAGCTACCTCTCCTAAGGGATAGAGATTATTCAGCATTACTTGGTAATATTATATCGCCATATTAAAATATGCTCTTTATTTCTCAATGATCAATGTACCTATATAACTAGAATCACCATACATTAAAAAGTCTTTGTCTTCTGTGCCTTAACCACTTGAGGACCTAGGGCTTTCTACCCCTTAAGGACCGGCCACTTTTTTTCCATTCAGACCACTGCAGCTTTCACGGTTTATTGCTCGCTCATACAACCTACCACCTAAATGAATTTTGGCTCCTTTTCTTGTCACTAATAAAGCTTTCTTTTGGTGCTATTTGATTGCTCCTGCGATTTTTACTTTTTATTATATTCAGCAAAAAAGACATGAATTTTGGCAAAAAAATGATTTTTTTAACTTTCTGTGCTGACAGTTTTCAAATAAAGTAAAATTTCTGTATACATGCAGCGCAAAAAATGTGGACAAACATGTTTTTGATAAAAAAAAAACCATTCAGTGTATATTTATTGGTTTGGGTAAAAGTTATAGCGTTTACAAACTATGGTGCAAAAAGTGAATTTTCCCATTTTCAAGCATCTCTGACTTTTCTGACCCCCTGTCATGTTTCATGAGGGGCTAGAATTCCAGGATAGTATAAATACCCCCCAAATGACCCCATTTTGGAAAGAAGACATCCCAAAGTATTCACTGAGAGGCATAGTGAGTTCATAGAAGATATTATTTTTTGTCACAAGTAAGCGGAAAATGACACTTTGTGAGAAAAAAAAAAAAAAAGTTTCCATTTCTTCTAACTTGCGACAAAAAAAAAATGAAATCTGCCACGGACTCACCATGCCCCTCTCTGAATACCTTGAAGGGTCTACTTTCCAAAATGGGATCATTTGTGGGGTGTGTTTACTGTCCTGACATTTTGGGGGGTGCTAAATTGTAAGCACCCCTGTAAAGCCTAAAGGTGCTCATTGGACTTTGGACCCCTTAGCGCAGTTAGGCTGCAAAAAAGTGCCACACATGTGGTATTGCCGTACTCACGAGAAGTAGTATAATGTGTTTTGGGGTGTATTTTTACACATACCCATGCTGGGTGGGAGAAATATCTCTGTAAATGACAATTTGTTAATTTTTTTTACACACAATTGTCCATTTACAGAGATATTTCTCCCACTCAGCATGGGTATGTGTAAAAATACACCACAAAACACATTATACTACTTCTCCTGAGTACGGCGATACCACATGTGTGGCACTTTTTTGCACCCTAACTGCGCTAAAGGGCCCAAAGTCCAATGAGTACCTTTAGGATTTCACAGGTCATTTTGAGAAATTTCGTTTCAAGACTACTCCTCACGGTTTAGGGCCCCTAAAATGCCAGGGCAGTATAGGAACCCCACAAATGACCCCATTTTAGAAAGAAGACACCCCAAGGTATTCCGTTAGGAGTATGGCGAGTTCATAAAAGATTTTATTTTTTGTCACAAGTTAGCGGAAAATGACACTTTGTGAAAAAACACAATTAAAATCAATTTCCGCTAACTTGTGACAAAAAATAAAATCTTCTATGAACTCACCATACTCCTAACGGAATACCTTGGGGTGTCTTCTTTCTAAAATGGGGTCATTTGTGGGGTTCCTATACTGCCCTGGCATTTTAGGGGCCCTAAACCGTGAGGAGTAGTCTTGAAACGAAATTTCTCAAAATTACCTGTGAAATCCTAAAGGTACTCATTGGACTTTGGGCCCTTTAGCGCAGTTAGGGTGCAAAAAAGTGCCACACATGTGGTATCGCCATACTCGGGAGAAGTAGTACAATGTGTTTTGGGGTGTATTTTTACACATACCCATGCTGGGTGGGAGAAATACCTCTGTAAATGGACAATTGTGTGTAAAAAAATCAAAAGATTGTCATTTACAGAGGTATTTCTCCCACCCAGCATGGGTATGTGTAAAAATACACCCCAAAACACATTGTACTACTTCTCCCGAGTACGGCGATACCACATGTGTGGCACTTTTTTGCACCCTAACTGCACTAAGGGGCCCAAAGTCCAATGAGTACCTTTAGGATTTCACAGGTCATTTTTGTTTCAAGACTACTCCTCACGGTTTAGGGCCCCTAAAATGCCAGGGCAGTATAGGAACCCCACTAATGACCCCATTTTAGAAAGAAGACACCCCAAGGTATTCCGTTAGGAGTATGGTGAGTTCATAGAAGTTTTTATTTTTTTGTCACAAGTTAGCGGAAATTGATTTTAATAGTTTTTTTTCACAAAGTGTCATTTTCCGCTAACTTGTGACAAAAAATAAAATCTTCTATGAACTCACCATACTCCGTACGGAATACCTTTGGGTGTCTTCTTTCTAGAATGGGGTCATTTGTGGGGTTCCTATACTGCCCTGGCATTTTAGGGGCCCTAAACCGTGAGGAGTAGTCTTGAAACCAAATGTCGCAAAATGACCTGTGAAATCCTAAAGGTACTCATTGGACTTTGGGCCCCTTAGCGTACTTAGGGTGTAAAAAAGTGCCACACATGTGGTACCGCTGTACTCAGGAGAAGTAGTATAATGCGTTTTGGGGTGTATTTTTACACATACCCATGCTAAGTGGGAGAAATATCTCTGTAAATGACAATTGTTTGATTTTTTTACACACAATTGTCCATTTACATAGAAATTTCTCCCACCCAGCATGGGTATGTGTAAAAATACACCCCAAAACACATTATACTACTTTTCCTGAGTACGGCGGTACCACATGTGTGACACTTTTTTGCAGCCTAGGTGCGCTAAGGGGCCCAAAGTCCTATTCACAGGTCATTTTGAAGCATTTGTTTTCTAGACTACTCCTCGCGGTTTAGGGCCCCTAAAATGCCAGGGCAGTATAGGAACCCCACAAGTGACCCCATTTTAGAAAGAAGACACCCCAAGGTATTCCGTTAGGTGTATGGCGAGTTCATAGAAGATTTTATTTTTTGTCACAAGTTAGTGAAAAATGACACTTTGTGAAAAAAAAACAATAAAAATTTATTTCCGCTAACTTTTGACAAAAAATAAAATCTTCTATGAACTCGTCATACACCTAACATAATACCTTGGGGTGTCTTTTTTTTCTAAAATGGGGTCACTTGTGGGGTTCCTATACCGCCCTGGCATTTTACAGGCCCAAAACCGTGAGTAGTCTGGAAACCAAATGTCTCAAAATGACTGTTCAGGGGTATAAGCATCTGCAAATTTTGATGACAGGTGGTCTATGAGGGGGCGAATTTTGTGGAACCGGTCATAAGCAGGGTGGCCTTTTAGATGACAGGTTGTATTGGGCCTGATCTGATGGATAGGAGTGCTAGGGGGGTGACAGGAGGTGATTGATGGGTGTCTCAGGGGGTGGTTAGAGGGGAAAATAGATGCAATCCATGCACTGGGGAGGTGATCGGAAGGGGGTCTGAGGGTTTGGCCGAGTGATCAGGAGCCCACACGGGGCAAATTGGGGCCTGATCTGATGGGTAGGTGTGCTAGGGGGTGACAGGAGGTGATTGATGGGTGTCTCAAGGTGTGATTAGAGGGGGGAATAGATGCAAGCAATGCACTGGCGAGGTGATCAGGGCTGGGGTCTGAGGGCATTCTGAGGGTGTGGGCGGGTGATTGAGTGCCCTAGGGGCAGATAGGGGTCTAATCTAATAGGTAGCAGTGACAGGGGGTGATTGATGGGTAATTAGTGGGTGTTTAGGGTAGAGAATAGATGGAAACACTGCGCTTGGGTGGTGATCTGATGTCGGATCTGCGGGCGATCTATTGGTGTGGGTGGGTGATCAGTTTGCCCGCAAGGGGCAGGTTAGGGGCTGATTGATGGGTGGCAGTGACAGCGGGTGATTGATGGGTGGCAGTGACAGGGGGTGATTGATGGGTGGCAGTGACAGGGGGTGATTGATGGGTGATTGATAGGTGATTGACAGGTAATCAGTGGGTTATTACAGGGGAGAACAGATGTAAATATTGCACTGGCGAATTGATAAGGGGGGGTCTGAGGGCCATCTGAGCGTGTAGGCGGGCGATTGGGTGCCCGCAAGGGGCAGATTAGGGTCTGATCTGATAGGTAACAGTGACAGGTGGTGATAGGGAGTGATTGATGGGTGATTGATGGGTAATTAGTGGGTGTTTAGAGGAGAGAATAGATGGAAACACTGCGCTTGGGTGGTGATCTGATGTCGGATCTGCGGGCGATCTATTGGTGTGGGTGGGTGATCAGATTGCCCGCAAGGGGCAGGTTAGGGGCTGATTGATGGGTGGCAGTGACAGGGGGTGACAGGGGGTGATTGATGGGTGATAGGTGATTGGCAGGTGATTGACAGGTGATCAGTGGGTTATTACAGGGAAGGACAGATGTAATTAATGCACTGGCGAATTGATAAGGGGGGGGGGGGGGGGTCTGAGGGCAATCTGAGCGTGTGGGCGGGTGATTGGGTGCCCGCAAGGGGCAGATTAGGGTCTGATCTGATAGGTAACAGTGACAGGTGGTGATAGGGGGTGATTGATGGGTGATTGATGGGTAATTAGTGGGTGTTTAGAGAAGATAACAGATGTAAATGATACATTTGGGAGGTAATCTGACGGCGGGTTTGCGGGCGATCTAATGGTGTGGGTGGGTGATCAGATTGCCCGCAAGGGGCAGGTTAGGGGCTGATTGATGGGTGGCAGTGACAGGGGGTGACAGGGGGTGATTGATGGGTGATAGGTGATTGGCAGGTGATTGACAGGTGATCAGTGGGTTATTACAGGGAAGAACAGATGTAATTAATGCACTGGTGAATTGATAAGGGGGGGTCAGAGGGCAATCTGAGCGTGTGGGCGGGTGATTGGGTGCCCACAAGGGGCAGATTAGGGTCTGATCTGATAGGTAAAAGTGACAGGTGGTGATAGGGGGTGATTGATGGGTGATTGATGGGTAATTAGTGGGTGTTTAGAGGAGAGAATAGATGTAAACAATGGATTTGGGAGGTGATCTGATGTCGGATCTGTGGGCGATCTATTGGTGTGGGGGGGGGTGATCAGATTGCCCGCAAGGGGCAGGTTAGGGGCTGATTGATGGGTGGCAGTGACAGGGGGTGATTGACGGGTGATTGATGGGTGATTGACGGGTGATTGACAGGTGATTGACAGGTGATTGACAGGTGATCAGGGGGATAGATGCATACAGTAAACAGGGGGGGGTGGTCTGGGGGGGGGGTCTGGGGAGAATCTGAGGGGTGGGGGGTGATCAGGAGGGGGCAGGGAGCAGGGGGGGGGGATAAAAAAAAAATAGCGTTGACAGATAGTGACAGGGAGTGATTGATGGGTGATTAGGGGGGTGATTGGGTGCAAACAGGGGTCTGGGGGGTGGGCAGGGGGGGGTCTGATGGGTGCTGTGGGCGATCTGGGGCAGGGGGGGGAGAAATCAGTGTGCTTGGGTGCAGACTAGGGTGGCTGCAGCCTGCCCTGGTGGTCCCTCGGACACTGGGACCACCAGGGCAGGAGGCAGCCTGTATAATACACTTTGTAAACATTACAAAGTGTATTATACACTTTGTATGCGGCGATCGCGGGGTTAACATCCCGCCGGCGCTTCCGTATAGCCGGCGGGATGTTGCGGCGAGCGAGCGGTGACAGGCGCCGGCGGAGGATCGCGTCACGGATGACGCGATCGCTCCGCCCATGCCCTTAAATGGACCGCCGCCTCTGTGGGTGAGGCCGTCCTGAAGGGCTCCACTTCCCCGCCGCCCCTGTGTAGTGGGCGGTCGGGAAGTGGTTAAGGGAAGGAAATATTAGATTTATTTCTATTTGACCATATACAGTTCAATTTATCGGAAAAACTATATTTCGCCATATGGACATCTCGACAAAGTTCGCCTCCCCACTGAAGTCTATTGCGGTTTGCGAAAGTTTGCGTGAACCGAACTTTCGTGGTAGGTTCACGAACCGGGTCCGCGAACCTATAATCGGAGGTTCGGGCCATCTCTAAACATCACTGAAATGGTTAAACAAAGCATTTTCTCCTGATATTCAGCTTCAAATCCGCATCTAAACTGTAGACAAAAGTATATTTTTAGATGTTAAACTCAAATGTATCAACACTGGAATGTAAACAAACACTCTCTAAGAAACTGTCTCTGCTTCAGGCACACACAGTGTTCAGAATAGCTCATTAGAAGGCTTTAATATATAATAAAGAGCAGTTATAATAAAAAAAAGAATAAAATGCAATGCCAGATTTCAGGGCAAAAAAAAACTACACTTTGGAAACGTGTAATTTGTAAACAGACAATATTAGGTGTACACAAAAGCAAATATGATAGCTGTATGTGTAATAAAAAGTAGGAAAACGCATTTTTATTGAACACATTTTTATTTTATTGCCATAATGAGATAAACAGGTATATGTAGAGGGCAAACATATACAGTAAATAGCCAGGCTGTTTTTACTTGTTTTATTTTGCTGCCTGAAAGTTAACTTTAGGGCATGGCAGTGACTGCATCTGTCTTGTGAGTACCTTGTGGCAAATATAGAAAACCTCACTGATAAGCAAATTACAGCCATAACATTTCCTGGTAGAATTCAACTTCTAGTGCATTGAGAGTTAGAAAAAAAGTCAATAGTTTATGTATTTATGTATTTTGACTGACGGCCACTGCGGCACATTCATTCTACTTTGTAAATGTTTCAATATAAAATAAAACCAGTGGATAGCTAAAAAAAAAAAGGTCCTGTTTAGGAATAGGAGGATAAATACAATTGTTTACGTCATCAAATTTTGGGATGCATTAAATGGGAAATAAAAACTTGAGATGCTAGCATAATATTGCCCCTGTTTAACTCTCTAGTAAGACCACATCTGGAATATGGAATTCAGTTCTGGGCACCACATTACAGGAAATATATTGCAGTTTTAGAGCAGGTGCAGAGAAAGGCTACAGAATTGATATGAGGGATGGAAGGTCTCACTTACCAAGAAAGGTTAGATAATCTGGGTTTATTTAGTCTAAAGAAAAGATGTATAAATACATCAGAGGGCAATATAAAAGCTTAGCGGATGAGCTTTTTTGTCCCTAGGCTTTCACAAAGGACTACAGGACCAGGGATGATCTCCGACCTTAATCATGAGTAATCACTCATGATTACTCGTGATTAAAGAGACTCCGTAACAAAAATTGCATCCTGTTTTTTATCATCCTACAAGTTCCAAAAGCTATTCTAATGTGTTCTGGCTTACTGCAGCACGTTCTACTATCACAGTCTCTGTAATAAATCAATGTATCTTTCCCCTGTCAGACTTGTCGGCCTGTGTCTGGAAGGCTGCCAAGTTCTTCAGTGTTGTGGTTCTGCTATGAACTCCCCCTTCCAGGCCCCTTTATGCACACTGCCTGTGTATTATTTAGATTAGGGCAGCTTCTCTCTTCTCTCTTATCTTTTACAAGCTGGATAAATCGTCCTCTGAGCTGGCTGGGCTTTCACATACTGAGGAATTACAAACAAGGGCAAAGCTGTTTGCAGGAAGAAAAGAGCAGCCTGAAACTACAGTGCATGAGAACTGCAGGGAGAAAGAAACACACTAATGATCTCTTGAGATTCGAAAGGAAGGGTGTATACAGCCTGCTTGTGTATGGATGTATTTTCTATGTGTGGACATACTGTACATCAACCTACTTCCTGTTTTGGTGGCCATTTTGTTTGTTTATAAACAAACTTTTTAAAACTGTTTTTAACCACTTTTAATGCGGCGAGGAGCAGCGAAATTGTGACAGAGGGTAATAGGAGATGTCCCCTAACGCACTGGTATGTTTACTTTTGTGTGATTTTAACAATACAGATTCTCTTTAAGGTCGGAAAACATCCCTGTAGAAGACATGATCTGCGCATGGAGGAAAAATGTTTTAGCCATTTATATAAGAAAGGGTTCTTTACAGCAAGAGTGATTAAGATGTGGAATGCATTGCCACAGGAAGTAGTCATAGCAAATTCTATATCTGCATTTAAAGGGGGCTTAGATGCTTTCCTTGCATTGAAAGACATCCATGGCTATAATCAGGGGTGCTCGGATACCACTTTTCAAAATCCGGGTAGGATCTGGATCTGGATAGCCAGATATCCGATCCGGGTCGGATATACGAGTTCAAAATTTTCCTATCTGGATCCGCCCGGATATCCCGGATACTGGGATCGAATATACGGCCGGATTCGGATATCTAGATAGAAAAAATGGAAATGCCCTTTAAATTGCTTTAAAAAGGGTTTTTAGGGTCAATTGATGATGTGGGGGCTTAAAATCCCCCCCCCCAAAAAAAAAAATGGCTGTCAATCAACATCAGGCCTAAGTTCCAGACAGCGGTAGTGCAGCCCACATTGACCTCAATTCACTAAGCTTTATCAAACACTTTATCAAACGTTTGATACTTTACCTCATGGGTAAAATCTAATTTTGAATTCACTAAGGTGTTATAGATTTATTGAATGCTTTATTGATAAAACATTTGATAAATCTATAACACCTTAGTGAATTCAAAATTAGATTTTATCCATGAGGTAAATTATCAAACGTTTGATAAAGTGTTTGATAAAGCTTAGGGAATTGAGGCCATTGTGTCCAAAGTCCAAAGGGCAAAATGCCACATGCAAAGTGCAAAGTGCCATGTGCAAAGTGCCACGTGCAAACACGTGCAAAGTGCAAAGTGCCACGTGCAAACACATGCAAAGTGCAAAGTGCCACGTGCAAAGTGCCAAGTTCAAAGTGCAAAGTGCCATGTGCAAAGTTCCACGTGCAAAGTGCAAAGTGCAACGTGGAAACACGTGCAAAGGGCAAAGTGCCACGTGCAAACACATGCAAAGTGCCACGTGCAAAGTGCCAAGTTCAAAGTGCAAAGTGCCACGTGCAATCACATACAAAGTGCAAAGTGCCACGTGCAAAGTGCAAACACGTGCAAAGTGCAAACACGTGCAAAGCGCCACTTGCAAACACGTGCAAAGCGCATAGTGCCACATGCAAAGTGCCACGTGCAAAGTTTGCACGTGGCCACTTTGCATGTGTTTGCATTTTGTACGTGTTTGCACGTGGCACTTTGCACTTTGCACATGTTTGCACTGCACTTTTCACGTGTTTGCACGTGGCACTTTGCACTTTTGAATGTGTTTGCACTTTGCACGTGGCACTTTGCACGTGTTTGCACGTGGCAGGCAGCAGCTGGCCTGGTGTGTGCACAACACACACACAGACACATAGCAGCTGCAGCAGCACTGCAGCACACACTCTAACTGTCATATTATGACATCAATCAAGGTAATTAACAATTTAACTATAGTGTAGTGATAGTGAAGGGGTTAATCACTGAACAGCTTATCACTGTGTACAGCCCTTGGCCCAGCAGCACTGCAGCACACACTCTAACTGTCACACTATGAGACATCAATCAAGCTAATTAACGATTTAACAATAGAGTAGTGATAGTAGTGAAGGGGTTAATCAATGAACAGCTTTAGGTTTATAACTGTGTACAGCCCTTTTGTAGGCCACCAGCACTGGAGCATGTCTCTCAGTGTGCATTCAGCAAGCCAGGATGATCTGTCTCATCATGGAAACCCTCCTTATTATACAGGGTGGCTGGCCAGTGTTCCTTTTTGTGATTGGGTGCCAGGGCTTAAGCTGGGAGGCCTCTGATTGGCTCAATGAGGTCAGGTAGTGCTGGCCAGGGTTCCCCTCTGTGATTGGTTGCTAGGGCTTCTGCTGGGAGCCCTCTGATTGGCACCAAGACGTCATCACCTTAGCTACAGTATTTCGGATCCGGATATCCGCAGATATCCGCGGATATCCGGGTTATGCGCCCAACTATCCGCAGATAGCTATCCTCATTTGGGCCCAGCTATCTGGAATCCGAATCCGGTCAGATAGCCCCAAAAAGTTTGGATATCTGGGTTACCCAGATATCCGGAATCCTGATGAGCACCCCTGGCTACAATTACTAGAGATGGGCCGAACCTCCGATTTTAGGTTTGCGAACCCGGTTCGCGAACCTACCGCAAAAGTTTGGTTTGCGCGAACACTTCAATGGAGAGGCGAACTTGGAAAATTAGAAAAAATTATGCTGGCCAGAAAACTGATGGAAAAGATGTTTCAAGGGGTCTAATACCTGGAGGGAGACATGGTTGAGTGGAATAGATGTCAAAAGTCTAAATAAAAAACCTAGATTTGATACAAACCAGTGTTTTAAGGTCAGAAAGCTCATTGAATGTTGAATTGCAGGCATACACTGCTTTACAACATCAGGAAGTGTAATCCTCCCTCCTCCCTCTCTCTCTCTCTCCAGAGGAGGAGAGCCTTGTCTTCCAGGGAATTGTAGGATTTCAAAAGCCAGCTCACACACATTGGCTGGGAATCGAACCCAGGTCTAGTGCTTGGTAGGCAGCTCTCCTCACCGCTATACCACCACCAACACTACATGCTGAAGCCAGCCTAGCATGTACCATTATGATATATCCAAGAGAAAAATGAGCTTGCTTAGGGATTTGTAGGATGTCAAAAGCAACCTCACATACATTGGCCAGGGATCGAACCCAGGCCTACCACTTGGTAGGCTGCTATCCTAATCATTATACCACCAACACAACACACTACAATGCTACATGCTGAAGCCAGCCTAGCGTGTACCATTGTGAAATATCCAAGAGAAAAATGAGCTTGCCTAGGGATTTCTAGGATGTCAAAAGCCAACTCACATACATTGTCCAGGAATCAAACCCAGGTCATTTGCTTGGAGGGCAGCTATGCTCACCACTATTCCACAAACACTACAGGCTGAAGTCAGCCTAGCTGGCCTGGGAAGGATGAAAAACTAGGTGGCCATGCAACCATTCCTGCTAACCTAAAGCTTACTTGTGTCTTACAACACATTGGCTTAAGACTTTGCCAAATCCAATGCTCCAATATGGGGAAGCTTCTCTGTTTGCTGTTTTTTTTTTTTTTTTTTAGTGTGGTGTCACAGTTCACTCATCTCTTCAACTACAAGAAAGGCCCAGGAATAGTCTTAGCTACCGTAATATCTATGTTAAGGCAGGGCCCTTATTACACCTTCTCTTACAGGGCTATGGAAACCGTTTTGCCCATGCGATAAAGCGAGGTGCAAAAATGAAATCATGCCTAGCAGAGGTTGGTTTTGATTTTAAAACTTCAGCAGTGGTGGCAGCATTAGGTAAACCTTTTAAAGGAACAAAGTGTGCCATCTTTGTAAATCGGTCAATGACCACGAAGATTGTAGTGAAATTGTTAGAAGGAGGCAGATCTCTAACAAAGTTCATTGATATCATGTCCCACGGTCGGGACGGTATGGGTAAGGGAGTTAGCAGACCCCATGGTTGATGATGCGAATGCTTGGAACGGGCACAGATGCTACATGACAACACATAATTTTTACAATCTTGGTGGAGTTCAGGCCAGAAGAAGTTACGTCGTATTAACTCCTGTGTCTTGGTGACTCCAAAGTGACCAGCCAGCAAACTATCCTGACATAATTGCAAAACAGATGTACGAAGATCAGCAGGTACAAATATTTTATCTTTCTGAAAAAATATTCCAACTTGAAATTGCAGCTGATTTGTTACTTCTTTTGGCAGAGATACTGAGGACTGTTTTATCTGGGTAAGAAGATCAGGTTGAAGTAATAGAAAATTATTGGAAGATAGGATAGGGTATCTGGGGCAGGATTAACAGCAGACTCCTCTGGGAACATTCGAGACAAGGTGCCAGGTTTGACATTTTTATTACCTGGTCTGTAGGTGACGTGGAAAAACGGGAAAAGAACAGAGTAACGTCAAAACGGGAAAAGAACAGAGCCCAGCAGGCTTGTCTAGGTTGTAGACGTTTTGCAGTTTTAAAGAGAATCTGTACTCTAAAATTCTTACAATAAAAAGCATACCATTCTATTCATTATGTTCTCCTGGTCCCCTCTGTGCTGTTTCTGCCACTCCCTGTTGCATTCCTGGCTTGTAATTGCCATTTTTAGGCAGTGTTTACAAACAAAAGACATGGCTTCAAACTAGAGTATGATAGGCTTGAGAGTAGATCAGTCTCTGACTCATACAGAGCTTGGAGAGGGTGTGTATAGCTTCTGCCAATGACAAGCAGTGCAGCACATTTCACACATTCCAGCCTCAGCCGACAGAAGAGAGAAAATTAGATCATTTAACAGAGATAACACAAACACTGTGCAACTAGAAAAGGCTGCAGTAACACAGAGCACATTAGAACAGGTATAGGAACTTATAGGATAGAAGAAATAAGGCTGAACATTTTGTTACAGAGTCTATTTAAGATACTCCAGATTTTTATGATCTGTAAAGACAAGGATTGAATGTTGAGCCCCTTCCAGCAAGTATCTCCATTCATCGAAGGATGAATGGCTTATAATTCTTGGTCTGCAATGTCGTAGTTCTTTTGAGAAGGATTTAGTTTTATTAGAAAAAAAAGCAACGAGGTGTAACAGGTTCTTGGGACCAAAACCTTGGGATAATACCACCCCTACTGCAGTTTCAGAAGCATCTACCTATAAGACAAAAAGTTATGTAGGGTCGGCATGCTTAAGTACTTGAGCTGTGGTGAACAGTTTTTTGAGTATTTCAAACGCAGCTTGAGCCTCTGGAGTCCAACTGAACTTTTGATGTGCTCTAGTCAGTTGAGTAAGGCCCAGTGCACATCAAAAACCTCTAGCAGATCCCCAAAACACTAGAGGTTTTTGAAGCATATTTCAGAGCGATTCTAGGCATCTTTAGAGAGTTTTTCTAAACATGCCTAGCATTTTTTTGAGCATTTTTGTGTAGCAGAGTTCAAATATTGTTACAGTAAAGCTGTTACTGAACAGCTTCTGTAACAAAACCGCTCTGATCTAGCGTTTTTCAGAGCTGTTTTCCACTTTCCTATACTTTAACATTGAGGTAAAAATGCCTCAGAAATCTAAAAAATGCTGCAGCCCCAAGTTTGTGTTTGTGCAAAAAAAGAACTGCTCTGGTGTGCACCATCCCATTCACTTTCATTAGCCAAGCGGTTTTCCCCCTGCAAGCGTTTTAAAAAACGCTCCAGAATTGCTCTGATGTGCACCAGCCCTAATAGGTGCAACTATTGCTGAAAAGTTCTTAATAAATCTTCTATAGAAGTTTGCAAATACAATAAAACGTTGGACACCTTTCTTATCGGTCGGTTCTCTGATACCCCTTTTCAAAATCCAAATTGATCCGGATACCCAGATATCTGGATCCGGATCGGGTATCCGAATCCGAACGTTCACAGATATCCGCGTACATGCGGATATCCGAACGCATTATCCGGGATATCCGGGCGGATTTGGATATCCGCATAGAAAAACGGAAGTGGCTTTTAAATTGCTTTTAAAACATTTTTTAGGGTAAATGAGGCATGTAGCATCATGTTTTTTTTTTTAAAGGGAAACACTAATTGATGATGTGGGGACTTAAAATCCCCCCCCCCCAAAAAAAAAAGTGGCTGTCAACATCAGGACTAGGTTCCAGACAGCAGTCGTGCAGCCCACATTGTGTCCAAAGTCCAACCGCACAACTGGGACATGGCAGTTTTCAGCCCAGACACCTCCAAAATTATGCAGCGATTGTGTTTTGGGTTAAATATAGGTGGTATCACCACAGCAGCAGTGGCCTGTGGCACCCTGGCGGTGGGAGCAGCAAAGGCAGCAGGAGCAGGGCAATGCAGCAGCAGGTGTAACATCTGCCAGGAGCATGACGGACATGGCACTTGGAAGTGGCACGTGGTACTTGGAACTTGGCACTTTGCACTTGGCACTTGGAGCTTGGTACTTTGACACAAATCTTTGCACGGCCAGATTCAGCACATGTGCCATGCAGGGTACATGTGTAAGCTTTTCCAAATTCAAAGCAGAAAGGAGATTGCTGCCATTGTCACACACCACATTGCCGATCTCCAGCTGGTGCGGGGTCAGCCATTGCTCTACCTCTTTGTTAAGAGCAGGCAGGAGAGCTGGTCCAGTGTGACTTTCCGCTTTGAGGCAAGACATGTCTAAAATGGCGTGACACCGTCGTACCTGGCATGCAGCGTAGGCTCTGGGGAGATGGGGCTGTGTAGCTGGAGAGGAGGAGATGGCAGCACCACTAGAGTTGAACTGACACTCAGCCAAGGAGGAGGAGGAGGATGACAGCGAAGAGGATGTAGCAGGAGGAGAAGGAGAGGAGGTGGCAGGAGGCCTGCCTGCAAGACGTGGAGGTGTCACAAGTTGGTCCGCTGCGCAGCCATGTACTCCCTGCTTGCCATCGGTCGCCAAGTTGACCCAATGGGCTGTGTACGTAATGTAGCGGCCCTGCCCGTGCTTGGCAGACCAGGCATCCGTGGTCAGGTGGACTCTTGACCCAACACTCTTCGCAATAGATGACACCAGGGCCGGATTACCGACCAGGCACCTAAAGCATTTGCTTGGGGCCCAAGTGTCAGTCTAAGGGCCCCTGGCAAGGTACCCTGAGTCCCCTTCTCTCCCTCCCTAGTCCCTCTCCGTGCGGCCGGGCAGTGCGGGTACAATATAGTGAACAAAAACTCACCGGCTTCCGGCATTCCTGCGATGACAGCTCTCTTCCGTAGTACCCCTGGCGTCCTCTCCATGGTTACAGCAACGGCATGTGACAGTACTCAAGACGTCACATGCGGATCCAGGGATGGAAAGTCCTAGGACACGCAATGCCTCTGAGCCGAGTACACCACCACAGGACCCAGATCAGCGTAGACCTGGCTGGAACGCAGTCTGCTGCCCACTGCATCTGGCAACCTTTTGTTTAGCTGGATCCGCGCTGATTCATGAGGCGGATCAGCTGAGGCCAGATTGCCGCACAGATCAGCTGAAGCCAGTTCAGCTGGGACCTGGCTGGGACACGTGGTCGGGTAGCAGCTCCATACATGCCGCCAAGTATCTCCGCTCCTCCCTGGCTGTAACCCACGTGCCCGCGGCTCTGGCACCTCGTCACCTCCTGTATCCACGCTGTGTCAGCCCGGAATCAGCTGGAGCATGTCTGCCGCACAGGAGCTGGATCAGCTGGAACCTCACTGTAAGCACGTGGTCAGGCCGTGATTCTATACACACCACCACGCATGCCGCCTGTCACCTCCACTCCCCTCCTAACTGCAGAGCGCTACCTGAAACAACCAGGACATATGCCGCACACGACCACTGCCAGCCGGCCATTTCACCCGCTATCTCTGCCACTGCCAGAAAAAGGTTTGTTTTTTTTATTACAATTTTTAAAGGGTGATTAATGGAGGGGGGCCCAAATTGGGTACTTTGCTTAGGGCCCCATTTGGCCTTAATCCGGCTCTGGATGACACCACTTGCCTCTCAACTGCACGGTACAGTTTGGGTATCGCCTTTTGTGGAAAATAATTGCGGCCTGGTATCTTCCACTGCGGTGTCCCAATGGCCACAAATTTACGGAAAGGCTCTGTCTCCACCAGCTTGTATGGTAATAGCTGGCGAGCTAATAGTTCCGCCACGCCAGCTGTCAGACACCGGGCAAGAGGGTGACTGGCAGAAATTGGCTTCTTCTGATCAAAGACTTCCTTCACGGACAACTGGCTACTGCTGTGGGCAAAGGAGCAGGAACCGCTCAAGGGCAGAGGCGGTGTGGAGGAGGGTGGCTGTGAAGGTGCAAGGGAGAAAGCGGCTGAAGATGATGCACCTGAAGGAGGAAGAGGAGAAGGAGGGTGTCTTGTCTTTTGGGTGCTTCTTTTCCTCAGGTGTTCTTCCCATTGCTGTTTGTGCCTTTTCTCCAGGTGCCTTTGTAAGGCACTTGTCCATATGTGAGTGTTGGCCTTTCCACGGCTCAATTTTTGGAGGCAGAGAGAACAGATGGCTTTGTTCCGATCTGAGGTACACATGTTAAAAAAATTCTAAACCGATGAGCCCCCCTGGGGTGATGGCACTACGGTGGCATCAGCAGCTGACGTTGAAGGGCATGTTGGCTGGCTGTCCATAGCTGGTGATACATGGCACTGGACACTGCCCCCAGCTGTTTCTGAGGACAAGCTCCCTCTGTTTCTTTCATAGACTCGTCTCCTCCTACTCCTCTCTGGCTCCCCCTCTGAACTGTCCCCCTGGTCATCTCCTCCATTGGGAACATACGTGGCATCCGTATAATCATCATCATAATCCTCCTGCCCAGCTTTACTTTCCTCAGACACCTCCACAACTGCACCAACATCAGGTGCTTCATCACCCCCCTCCTCACACGTTACGTCCATACTATCGCCACCTAACTCAGACGTATGAGGTGTTGTAAATTGCTTAGCACCTTCATCTTGTTGTAGCAGTATTGGCTGTGAATCAGTGATTTCCACACCAAATAACTCCTGTGAAGTGTCAAATGCAGCGGATGTGGAGCTTGTAGTAGCGCCGGTGGCTGCGGTAGATGAGGTGTTCTGTGTTAAATAGTCAAGCACGTCCTGACAATCTTGGGAAGTGATGGCACGTGCCTTCTGCTGAGCACTGTTCTTTGGGCCAGGGCTGCACGAAATCACATCAACAACACGACCTTGCACAGACCGGCCGGTGCCAGGTGGCCTTCCTCTGGGTCTGCCTCTACATCTTCCTCTATCTGGTTTGTACATTTTATCCATCTCGGGGGGATGCTAGGTATATGCAGTGAGGTGGGTTCACTGAACAGAAACGTAGTTAGATGCAGTGAGGTGGATTCACTCAACATAAAGGTAGTTAGATGCAGTGAGGTGGGTTCACTCAACACAAAGGTAGGTATATGCAGTGAGGTGGGTTCAATGAACACAAAAGGTAGTTAGATGCAGTGAGGTGGGTTCACTGAACACTAAAGGTAGTTAGATGCAGTGAGGTGGGTTCACTCAACACAACAGCTAGGTATATGAAGTGAGGTGGGTTCACTGAACAGAAAAGGTAGTTAGATGCAGTGAGGTGGGTTCACTCAACACAACAGCTAGGTATATGCAGTGAGGTGGATTCACTCAACACAACAGCTAGGTATATGCAGTGAGGTGGGTTCACTGAACACAAAAGGTAGTTAGATGCAGTGAGGTGGGTTCAATGAACACAAAAGGTAGTTATATGCAGTGAGGTGGGTTCACTGAACACAAAAGGTAGTTAGATGCAGTGAGGTGGGTTCACTGAACACTAAAGGTAGTTAGATGCAGTGAGGTGGGTTCACTTAACACAACAGCTAGGTATATGCAGTGAGGTGGATTCACTCAACACAACAGCTAGGTATATGCAGTGAGGTGGGTTCACTGAACACAAAAGGTAGTTAGATGCAGTGAGGTGGGTTCAATGAACACAAAAGGTAGTTATATGCAGTGAGGTGGGTTCACTGAACACAAAAGGTAGTTAGATGCAGTGAGGTGGGTTCACTGAACACTAAAGGTAGTTAGATGCAGTGAGTTGGGTTCACTCAACACAACAGCTAGGTATATGCAGTGAGGTGGGTTCACTGAAAACTAAAGGTAGTTAGATGCAGTTAGGTGGGTTCACTGAACACAAAAGATAGTTAGATGCAGTGAGGTGGGTTCACTCAACACAACAGCTAGGTATATGCAGTGAGATGGGTTCACTGAACACTAACGGTAGTTAGATGCAGTGAGGTGGGATCACTGAACACTAAAGGTAGTTAGATGCAGTGAGGTGGGTTCACTGAACACTAAAGGTAGTTAGATGCAGTGAGGTGGGTTCACTCAACACAAAGGTAGGTATATGCAGTGATGAGGTGGGTTAACTAAACACAACAGGTACTAGTAGGTATATGCAGTACTGGGTAGTACAATGTGCAGCTCCCTGTCACACACACAGGTAGTCACTGAATGTGCTGGGCTGCTGGCAGTGGCACACACACAGTATGAATTAGCAAGGCTTTGTATGCAACACAAGTGTTAGTTTGACACACAGAAAAAAAATGATCACAAGAACAGGATTAGCTCTGAAAAGAGCTGTTGAATGAGGGGTGCTATTAAAGCAATAAGATTCAGCCAGGAGCAAGCTAACAAGCCAAGAGCCTAACTAACTCTGTCTACTAGCAGGCACACGAGTGAGTGTAATGGCCGTCGAGCCTGCCTTATATAACGGGGGGTGGGGCTCCAGGGCTGAGTGTAGCCAGATTGGCTACAATGTGCCTGCTGACTGTGGGGTCAAAGTTGACCCTCATAGTGCATTATGGGGCGAATTGAACTTCCGCGAAAGTTCACCTTCGCCGGCGAAGGCGAACCACCCGAAGTTCGCCTGGAACCGTTTGCCGGCGAACCGTTCAGGACATCTCTAGAAGTCACTGAATGTGCTGTGCCTGGCAGTGGCACAGTAGGAATTACCAAGGGGCCAAGGTCCCAGCAGCAGCTGTGACTAACTGACAGGGCTGTCTATGCAACACAAGTGTCTGTGGGCCATACACATCACAAGAACAACATAAGCTCTCAAAAGAGCTGTTGTGGAGTGCGTCTTAGCAATAAGTATCAGCAAGGAGCAAGCTAAGAAGCCTAACACAAGAGCCTAACTAAGCTTCCCCTCTGTCTACAGCAGGTTCTCTCCCTTCTCTAATTACTGCAGCCACACGAGTGAGTGAAAAGGCTGATGCTACCTGCCTTTTATAAGGGGGGAGGGGGGGGGGGCTCAAGGAGGGAGTGTAGCCTGATTGGCTACCCTGTGTCTGCTGGCTATGATGTAGAGGGTCACAGTTGACCCTAATGATGTAGTATAGGGGGCGGGTTGAACTTGCACATAGTTCACGGTTCACTGCAAATGCGAACCATCGAAGTTTGAACAAATAAATTCACGTACGAACCATTTAGGCCATCTCTAGTGCAGCCAACACCAGCCAGATAGCTAACCGGGCATTGCGGGCAACACCGGGTCATCAGTGGGAGGAGACAAATACAAATTTTACTGGGAAAATGTAAACTGCAGCCATTCTTACACTGTTAATGGTAGGGTTCTCAAACTTTGCACAATTGGTCACTGGGTGGAGCCTACAAAAGGCAGTCAAAATTCACCTATTGATTTTCAAGGGGAATATTTACATTGCTGCCATTCTTGCACTGTTATTGGCACAAGCCTCAAACCTGGTACAGTTGATCATTTGGGTGACTGGAGTTCAAATTCAGAAAAGGGGGTGGAGCCACAAACAGCCAATCAGATGTGTTACATTTAAATGCAATTTATTGATGCCAAAGACCGCAAAGCTCACAAACTAGGTGATTGAGTAATTATGCGTTAAGGGTTAGAAAAGTGGGAGGAGCAAACACCAGCCACAGACATAATCAGCAATGGCGGGCAATCAGCTAGTGTATAATATTAGTAAGATTACTGTAAAACTGAAGCCCTTTTTTATTACATTATTTTCACTGGAGTTTCTCTTTAACTACCCCTCTGCTCTGGGCAGTGCTATAGTATCTAATTTCAATTTCAATTAGGAGTAGCTAGGTACTCATTGCTACCATCACTAGTCGCCGCCATCTGGTGGTAAATTGAAGAAGGTAAATCACGGTGAGGAAATATTGATGAAAAGAAGAAAAGAAAGCTCTACTTCTATTTGTATTTTTTATAATAAGAATGCTTTTTCCATATAAGTGGTACCATTTTTTTTTTTTTTAATATCAATTTTTAAATTACTGATTTTCTTTTTTTGTAAGGACTATTTAGAACAGGAAAAGCCGGTTATACTTAGAGCAATGTGAAGTCTATGACACTGAACTGTATAAAAAGAGAAGGGAGAGGAGGGGAGATGACACTGACACTGATTCTCTGCTCAGATGCTGCTGGTGCTTGTGCTGCATTTTACTACCCGACTAACAGGCTATGATATATTCTACAAAACTACAGATGTGTTCTGTTCATTTAAACTCAGCTTGCTTAGGATTTTCCTGTTCCTGACCTTTTATACAATCAGGGCTGACTGGTGGTCTCTCTCTGAACATGGCAACAGTAGAAGGGAAATAGACAGTTTTGCAGATTTTTATGAAGAGGGGGACTTTATCATTGGGGGAATGCTGTCATTGCAAACTGATAAACATTCACCATCAACTGAGGGATTCCGTCAGCCAATAACGTGTACATTGTAAGTGGCATTTTATAGTATTTCAAATGAGCTTAAAGTGAGAATAAAGAAATTCTGACATCTTTCTCAAGCTGAAAGGAACCCTAAAGCAATTTAAAAAAAAGTCAGTTTAACTAACCCAGGGCTTCTATAACACCCCCCCCCCCCCAGCTGCCATGTGCCGGCGCTGGGACAAACTGATCCTGCAGTCCTATGCAGCGACTCACTTTTGTTTCCCGGTGACTGAGACAGTCGTTGGCCATTGCGCCTGCGCAGCCCTGGCCGCGCATTCCTCGATCATGCTCCTATCGCCAGGAGCATCCTGCTGCGCATGCGCTGTATGAGATTTTTGTATGTTCCCACCGTGAGCGTGATCGAGGATGGCTTAGTTGCCGAAAACCAAAGTGAGTCGCTGTAGGGGGCTGGAGGATCGGTTTGTTCTGGCGTGGGCACAAGGTGGCTGCAAGGGGCCGTTAGAAGCCCCAGGTAAGTTAACTGACTTCTTTTGAATTTGCTTTAAGTTTCCTTTAATAGACAAAAAATATAGTTTTTATACCTTGTCCTTTTGCGGACCGACGTAGTTTGAATCTAGCTGGGATCCGGCACTTAGCGTCAGTACTAGCGGGGAAGCCAGCATATATTATCATATTAGCAGCAGGGCATCCTGCAACCAGGCTTAGGCCCCTCTCCTAGGAAGCCTTTAGCCTATAGGGATTCACCCACAGTCTGGGGTGAATTCCCTTCTTCTTCTTACCTCCAGCTCCTCTGGTGGTTATCACTCAAAGTGCTACTGTTACATCAAACACTCATATCTCAGGTGTCCAGAGGTTAGACATACCTGGATTATTGGTGATACTGCAGATCATCCATAATCTGGTGTATATCTGCATTACTGGTGATTCTGCAGATCACTAATAATCAGATTCTCTCTGCGTGTTGACACTCATCGTTACACCAGGTCTGCAAGGCGTGAGAGCTAACTACTACACCACCGTGCTAAAGGAACTCCAGTAATAATAATTTAAAATATTCCCGTCTCATCTTAAAGGACCACTTTGCAAAAAAAAATTGCATGCCCAAGCTATACTCAGCAGCTGCCTTATTATTATTATTATTGTTATTGTTATTATTATTGTGAATGAATTAATTTTATTTTTTTAAACAATGATTTTTTTATTGACATTTTTAACAATACATAAATGTTGTTTGCCCATTGTAAGACATCTCATATGAAGGTCCAACTAGGTAATAAACCCAGAAGCAAGACTACAGACTGACAATAAGTCCTAACCATCGACAATGACACTTGTTAGATAGTATATACAGTGGTGTGAAAAACTATTTGCCCCCTTCCTGATTTCTTATTCTTTTGCATGTTTGTCACACTTAAATGTTTCTGCTCATCAAAAACAGTTAACTATTAGTCAAAGATAACATAATTGAACACAAAATGCAGTTTTAAATGATGGTTTTTATTATTTAGTGATAAAAAAAAACTCAAAACCTACATGGCCCTGTGTGAAAAAGAAATTGCCCCCTGAACCTAATAACTGGTTGGGACACCCTTAGCAGCAATAACTGCAATCAAGCGTTTGCGATAACTTGCAACAAGTCTTTTACAGCGCTCTGGAGGAATTTTGGCCCACTCATCTTTGCAGAATTGTTGTAATTCAGCTTTATTTGAGGGTTTTCTAGCATGAACCGCCTTTTTAAGGTCATGCCACAACATCTCAATAGGATTCAGGTCAGGACTTTGACTAGGCCACTCCAAAGTCTTCATTTTGTTTTTCTTCAGCCATTCAGAGGTGGATTTGCTGGTGTGTTTTGGGTCATTGTCCTGCTGCAGCACCCAAGATTGCTTCAGCTTGAGTTGACGAACAGATTGCTGGACATTCTCCTTCAGGATTTTTTGGTAGACAGTAGAATTCATGGTTCCATCTATCACAGCAAGCCTTCCAGGTCCTGAAGCAGCAAAACAACCCCAGACCATCACACTACCACCACCATATTTTACTGTTGGTATGATGTTCTTTTGCTGAAATGCTGTGTTACTTGTACGCCAGATGGGACACGCACCTTCCAAAATGTTCAACTTTTGTCTCGTCGGTCCACAAGGTATTTTCCCAAAAGTCTTGGCAATCATTGAGATGTTTTTTAGCAAAATTGAGACAAGCCTTAATGTCCTTTTTGCTTAAAAGTGGTTTGCGCCTTGGATATCTGCCATGCAGGCTGTTTTTGCCCAGTCTCTTTCTTATGGTGGAGTCGTGAACACTGACCTTAATTGAGGCAAGTGAGGCCTGCAGTTCTTTAGATGTTGTCCTGGGGTCTTTTGTGGCCTCTCAGATGAGTTTTCTCTGCGCTCTTGGGGTAATTTTGGTCGGCCAGCCACTCCTGGGAAGGTTCATCACTGTTCCATGTTTTTGCCATTTGTGGATAATGGCTCTCACTGTGGTTCGCTGGAGTCCCAAAGCTTTATAAATGGCTTTATAACCTTTACCAGACTGATAGATCTCAATTACAGTACTTTTGTTCTCATTTGTTCCTGAATTTCTTTGGATCTTGGCATGATGTCTAGCTTTTGAGGTGCTTTTGGTCTACTTCTCTGTGTCAGATAGCTCCTATTTAAGTGATTTCTTGATTGAAACAGGTGTGGCAGTAATCAGGCCTGGGGGTGACTACAGAAATTGAACTCAGGTGTGATAAATCACAGTTAAGTTTTTTTTAACAAGGGGGGCAATCACTTTTTCACACAGGGCCATGTAGGTTTTGAGGGTTTTTCCTCACTTATTAATAAAAACCATCATTTAAAACTGCATTTTGTGTTCAATTATGTTATCTTTGACTAATAGTTAACGGTTTTTGATGAGCAGAAACATTTAAGTGTGACAAACATGCAAAAGAATAAGAAATCAGGAAGGGGGCAAATAGTTTTTCACACCACTGTAGTAAACTACTAAGACAGAATGATGGATCTGATAAACAGAAAATTATAGGTATAGAGAGAGAGATCCAGCTCTCAATTTACATGACCACTCTTGGTAGAAAGGACAAAGGAGTATCTCATCTCAAAACATATTAAATACAACAACAAACAAGGAGCTGTATCAAGAACAAAGATAAGTAGAAAATTCTCATAAACCTATACAATGTGATAAAGTAGCACATAATACCTTGGCAAAGTGCAACTATGTAATGATATAGCAGCCATTTTTGTACCTTGGGGAAGCCATGTTGTGCATGTTCTGTCTGCTGTGTACTATCTCATATGCATATGTCTGTTAGAGACAGCCTGGCTGCTGGCTTTGAAATAATTGTCACCTGGAAATGGTAAATTTGCATCTTTCTGTAAAGGGCTGTAAATCTTATTTGAACAGACCAGCTAAGTTCAATAGCCCACAGACAACTAGACATTGTGGAAAGTAGGAAATATTGAGCCAGCCCCCAGCAAGGAAACAGTTAATTAGATGATTACCCAACCATTTGTCATGAGATGGGCTTGGAGGATGTTTGCATTGCTTTGAAGTCTTGGGTGCCAGGACAGCTCGCTATTGTTGCGATACACACTGTGGACTATTTGAGCCTGGGGTCGTTAGGGTTGAAAGCAATACAGGAACCTGTGAAGTTTGCATATAACAGCAAGCTGGGATAGTCAGAGGTCTTTCCAAACAGTGATGTCATCTGAGGAAATTTGATTATTTCTAGGTTTGTAGCCTCAGGTTACGATTCTTGCTATTAAAAAAAGTTTCAGAACTTGAAGTTCCCCAGGAGATAGCAAGAAGCTAGCACCACCCTTTTTTCTGACCATCTGCGTCCTCCTGCAAAACCAAGTTCAGACCTTCATGCTGGTAAAGTTTGATTCTCCGGTTATTCCCATTTTTTTTATTTGATAAACAAACTGACTTGTGTGTGTCTTTGTACTTTTTTTTTTGTTCAACACAAATTTTTATTTGAATAAAGTTGCATAGTATATACATTCAGAACAAGTTGTATTCATAAGTACGCACATTAAAGGCTCAAGTCAAATATTTTTTTTTGCAGCGTAATATCAGGTTCCATATTTAAGGTGTATTGCAGAGAGAATTTTAGCATTATTACTGAATGACATCATATAAACCATATTACTGTTTATAGTGTAACATAACATAACATTTAACGGGAGGAAAACCAGGAGGGGGGATGGGGAGTGGGTGAGGGGGGAAGGGGGGATATGGGTGGGGGGGGAGGGGAGGGATAGGTAAGGGACAGAGGGCAGGGAATATATTGCTATTAGGTTTGTCCTCTTAGATATAAGTGTTTTCTATACGGTTGAGAAATCGGGTCCCAGAGAAGAAAAGCAGGGTGCATATTACGTTTGTTACAATTGTAGGATTATTTTAAAGTTGGCCCAAGGTCCTAGTTAGGCAGAATCTATAGTACCTAAAGTGTTATTGCATCATGGAGGTTCATAGTTCAAAAAGAAGGTTTCCCATGGATCCCATATTTTATCATGCCTGGGTTCTGTGTCCCGGAGTCTAGCTGTTAAAGATTCCATCAGCTTGGTCCAATTAATTTTAGCAATAATTTCAGACATTCTAGGGATAGAGGTATTGCGCCAGTATGAGGCTAGGGACAGTCTAGTGGCGGTTAAAATATGTGTGATCAATCTCATGAGATTCTTTCTTGTTTTGGGAACAGGTTTACCCAGTAACATATAGATGGGGTCCATGGGAATTGAGGTTCCTGTTACTTTCCATATTAAAGCTTGGGTATCAGTCCATAGAGGTTGTATTATAGGGCAATGCCAGAATATATGTTCCAAAGTGCCTAGTTGATCACATCCCCTCCAGCATTTATTAGTGACTTCAGGATATATTTTAGACAATACCTCAGGAGTTTTATACCACCGGAATAGTATCTTATAAATATTTTCCTTAACATGTGTGCACATGGATGTAAGTCTAGCATTTTCCCATATAGAGAGCCATTCTTCTAGGCCTATAGTATGACCCAGAGCTTGCTCCCATTTGGACATGTATGCATGGTTAGGTTTAATAGTACCAGATTTGTCTAGAAGTAACTTATAAATCGAAGAGATAAGACCCTTTTGATGTCCTTTGATTTTGCATAGATGTTCAAAGGGGGTATAAGTATACGGTGGGTTAATTCCTTTAGAAGTAGACTTCAGTAGATGGTGAATTTGGTTATATTCCATAATAATTTTAGTATTTAGTCGTATTTTCTCTCCTATTTTTTCTTTAGTCAAAATTTTTCCAGAAGATAGGTCCACCCATTCCATAAAATTAGTGTATTTAAGACTGTACCATCTGCCCATGAATTCTTCTGACATTCCAGGAATGAAGGCCGGGTTTCCCAATATGGGATATAATGGGGATATGAGGGATCTAAGGTGAGCTGTTTTTACAGTTGACCGCCATATTTGTAGAGTGAATTTCATAGTGGGAAGTAGTTGGATCAGTGAGATTTTAGGAGGGATCTGGGGCCAGATCAAAGCTGGTAGTGAAACGGGATAAACACTCATTGCTTCAATGAGACCCCATTTGGTGTATACATTTAGATTGGACCACTCAGGTATTTGTCTTAGATGAGCGGCCTGGTAGTATAGCTTTAAATTGGGTAGCCCTAGTCCTCCCTGTTCCCGGGATGTCATTAGGATCGAGGCATTAGTTCTGGGACGAGAGTTGTTCCACACAAACTTTAAAAAAGCACGTTGTAGTAGTTTGAGTTGTGAGGATGGTACTTGGACCGGCAGGGTCTCAAATAAGTATAGTAGGCGGGGCAGTACATTCATCTTAAGGGAATAAATTCTACCTATCCAGGAGATTTTATAGGCTGTCCATTTGTGGAGGTCTTGTAGGATGGATTGTATGAGTGATGTGAAGTTTGCTTTGTATAGGGTAGAGTAGGTATGGGTTAGAAGTATACCTAGGTATTTAATGTCATGTTTCCTCCAATTGTAGTGGAAAGATTGCTGTAGAGTATTCAGTAAGGTCTGTGGGATTTTGATAGGGAGGGCTTCTGTTTTTTCTTGATTGAGTTTAAAGCCTGAGATGGATTCAAAATCTTTCAATATTGAGTGTAATACAGGGAGTGAAGTGTGAGGTTGGGTCAAAGTTAGTAGGATGTCATCCGCGAATAGGGAGATCTTTTATTCTTGGGATCTTTGTTTAATTCCTGTGATGTCGCGGTTTTGTCTTATGGCACACGCCAGGGGTTCAATACTAAGAGCAAATAGGAGGGGGGAGAGTGGGCATCCCTGGCGTGTGCCATTAAGAATTGGGAAATGGGCCGGAGATGCGAAGGGAAGTTTGACTGAAGTGGATGGGGAAGAGTACAGGAAGTGCACCATATTGAGGAAGGATCCCCTGAATCCTTGATGTTCCAAGACTCTGAACAAAAATGGCCATGATAACCTATCAAAGGCTTTCTCTGCGTCCAAACTTAGGAGCAGAGAAGGCTGGTTGGATCTGTTCATCAGTTCTATAAGGTTTACTGCCTTTCTGGTGTTATCGCCAGCTTGGCGTCCGATTACGAAGCCTACCTGGTCATTGTTGATCAGAGAAGTTAATATAGGATTCAGGCGATTGGCCATTACTTTAGTGATAATTTTAAGATCTGCATTAAGGAGAGAAATAGGGCGGTAACTTTGTGGGAGTTGTGGATCTTTCCCTTCTTTGGGTATCATTGTGATAAGAGAGGTTAAAAAAGAAGTAGGGGCTGATCGGTTATCCATGAATGTATTAGCAAGGTGGGTCAAGTAAGGGGAGAGGATACTTCGAAATTTTTTATAGTAGGAGTATGGAAGACCGTCCGGTCCAGGAGCTTTGGAAGAGGGCAGGAGTTTAATTACCTCCAAAATCTCCTCATTTGTTATGGGGGAATTTAGGAGTTTAATATTTTCTTCGGTTAACTTTGGTAGGGATAGTTGGTTTAGGAACTCATCAATCTTAGATAGATGTGTAGAGGGACAGGAAGGCTGAGGGAGATTATAAAGTTGTCGATAGTAGTCTGTAAAGATTTGAGCGATTTTTTGGGGATGATAATGAATAGTTCCTTGGGGGTCTTTTATAGAATATAAGGATGGTTGGGACGATTTTGGGTTCAATTTACGCGCTAAAATGGTGTGTGGCTTATTCCCTCGTTCAAAGAAGAGTTGTCTAGTCCATCTTAGGCTTTTTTCTAGTTGTACAGATTGGATTGTCTGTATTTCATGTTTAATGGCCTGTATAGCTGAATAGTGTAGTTGGGAGGAGTCATTTCTATATGCAGCTTGTGCTTGTTTAAGTTTCGAGTGTAGAGTTAGGAGTTTCGAGCAGGACATTTTTTTGCGTTTAGTGGCTTCTGAGATAAATGACCCCCTAATAAAAGCTTTATGTGCTTCCCATAATGTTCCAGGGGACGAGACAGATCCATCATTAATGTTAAAGTATGATTGCAATTCTTCAGAAAATTTGGCGAGGAGGTTTTTATCTTGTAGTAGGGTTTCATTTAATCTCCAGAAGTTTGGCTTGTGGGGACGAGAAAATAAGTCAATCTCAACATTGACCGCTTGGTGGTCTGACCAAGCAATCGGTTGTATATCAGCTTTTTTTAGTAGGGGTATAGTGGTTGCTGTGGCGAACAGATAATCCAAGCGGGAATGAGATGCATGAGGGGGGGAGAAGAAAGTATATTCTATGGAGGTGGGGTTAGAAATTCGCCATAGGTCTAGGAGCCTATGTTGTCTTAAAAGTATTCTGAATTTACGGGAGTTGCGGCTATGCGGAGATTTAGTAGTTCTGTTTAAAGGAGTGTGTCTATCCTTGAGGTCTGAGAAAGCTAGGTTAAAATCCCCTCCTAGCAATAGTGTGCCTGTAGTAAGTTTGGATAGTTTTCTAAGGAAAGTGGTTAAAAATGATATTTGATTTTGATTAGGAGCATATACGTTAGCTAGTGTAACAGATTTCCCATATAGGGTGCCTATGATGATTAAATAATGGCCTTTGGGATCAGGAACAGTTTTGGTGATTTGCAGTGGGAATGTCTTTTTATAAATGATAGCTACTCCTGCCTTTTTCTTAGGGCCCGAGGCCAAACACATCCCAGAAAACAGTCTATCATAAAGGCGAGGTTGGTCTTTTTTACACAGATGAGTCTCCTGTAGGAAAGCTAAATCAATATTCATCCTTTTTAAGTCTCGAAAGAGAGAAAACCTCTTCTGGGGTGTGTTTAGGCCTTTAGTATTTAGTGTCATAATATTAAACATGGTATAGCTTGAGGTAGGTATGCAACTATGGCTGGAGGACAAACCATTCTAACCTGAAAAAAAAAACATAAAAGAAACCGAACAATAATAATAGTAAGAGATTCAGATAGCATAGCGTATGCGTAGTACCAGAAAGATGTGCCACCCTTAATCTGGTGGCTAACTTTAGGGGCAGCATAAAACTGTTGCCTGAACGGAGACCGCCTCAGGTTGACTGCCTGCCGAGGCAGCCAGGCAAGTCGAGGATTGGTCCCCCTGAGGTACATGAGAAGTCCCAGGAGAGAATAGGTGATGGTCCACATAATCAGTGGTAGTAGGAGGTAATAGGGGGAGTCACCGTCCGCCGTCCGCTGCAACCGTGCAGTGTCGGCAAGGAAAGTAAGGTGCTTGATAAGTCATTGCTTCAAAATAAAGAGCAGAAGGTTCAGATTCCAAGATGATGTCATAGCGAGGAGCAGCAAAAACTATAGTTCATTCCCCAGATGGTTGGTCTTCCATATCATTTGTGTTGTCTGGGAAAGTGATACTGCGGATAGGGAGTTTAGTCCATTCAGAAATGTGCCGTACTTTCCTTGGAGGTGAGGATATAGGTGAGGAGCGAGGTAAAACAGTGGAGGTAGCAGATAGTTTAAGGCCTAGCTGTTTGAGAAACATAGGGGCATCATCAAAGTCAGATAGAGTCAAGATCAGGCCTTGTTTGTTTACTATTAGGCGAAAGGGGAATCCCCATTTGTAAAAGATTCCAGCTTCTCTGAGCAACTGTGTGACCGGTTTGAGAGCCCTGCGTTTTGCCAAAGTTATTAGAGACAGATCGTTATATATGGCGATGTCGTCCCCTTTAAATGAGATAGTAGATTTGTTTCTGAGGGCTTTGAGAAGGGCATCCTTAGCCTCATAGTAACGAAGTCTGGCAATAATGTCCTTTGGTCTCTGGGCACCAGGTCGGCGTTCCCCCAAGGATCTGTGGGCTCTGTCTATTCTCCACATTTCATCAGCCATGTCAGGGAGTAGTGAGTGAAATAGTTCTTTGAGGTAGGCCTCGATACGCTCATTCGTCAGAGACATAGAAACCCCTTTAATGCGTATATTTTGTCTCCTCTCTCTATTCTCCATGTCCTCTTGTGCTGTGCGAATAGATTTTATGTCGGTTTGCATCAGTTGCTGCTCTTCAGATAAGTCAGCTTGTTTTATGGCTAGGGCATCCATCTTGTCTTCTAAGGCCTGTGTACGCTCCCCCAGCCCTGATATGTCAGTGCGGAGCTCTTGTACTGCAGTGAGGATTACGTTCTGCAGGGAGTTGTGGAGGCTATGGTAGTGTTTGTCTAGTGTTTGTTCTAGGAGCGCAGCTGTTAGAAGCTGTGTGTTCCCCCCTGTACTCGCCTGGTCAGCCGAAGTTAGGCCTGGAGGATCTGCGTGGTCGGCGCCATCTTGGCTGGGCGGGTGGCGGAGGAATTTTTCCATGGCGCCCGTTGTTGTGGCGCTTTTCTGGGCTCCCTTGGTGGCCATATGGTGCTGGGGGGCGTGCGGAGGTCGTCTACCGCAAAAGCGCCCGTCTTTGGAGCTGTGGGAGCGGAGGAGGCAGCGGTGTGCAGCGGCGGCGGACGGAGCTCACTCCCTATGCGTCCATCCCGGGTGACTCGCGCATGCGCCTTCGTGTCTTTGTACTTTTACTTAGTTTTTTTGTAAATATCTTTGTATATATTTCTTACTGCACTGTTTTACTTTTTGGAATATTAAATCTTTATTTAATAAAGCTGAGGGACTAAGCAGGGCTTTGCATCTCCTAGAGACAGACTGCACTGTTATTGTGTAACAAGTTTAGTGTCCGATTGTATGCTCGGATTGTACATGGCGAATATATAGATGGGTGGGAACCACCAAGTAGTAAATATAGCTCTTTATTTACAGCAGTAACAGACGCTGTTTCGGGCTGACAAGCCCTTTATCAAACTGCTCAACCAGTGTAAAAAACACCACCACCCTATATCAGAATCAGAATCAATTTTATTTTCGCCAAGTAAGTTTGCACCTACAAGGAATTTATCTTGGCAGTTGCTTACAGGATACCCCAACTGAAATGTGACATAATGAGATAGACATGTGTATGTACAGTGCCTAGCACACAGATAACTATGCTGTGTTCCTTTTTTTCTTTCTCTGCCTGAAAGAGTTAAATATCAGGTATTTAAGTGGCTGACTAAGTCCTGACTCAGACAGGAAGTGACCCTCACTGATAAGAAATTCCCCTTTTTTTATCTCTTTCTTGCTCTCAGAAGCCATTTTCTGCTAGGAAAGTGTTTTATAGTTGGAATTTCTTATCAGTGAGGGTCACACTGTAGTCACTTCCTGTCTGAGTCAGGACTGAGTCAGCCACTTGCATACCTTATATTTAACTCTTTTAGGCAGAAAAATAAAAAAAGGAACACAGCATAGTTATCTGTGTGCTAGGCACTGTACATACACATGTCTATCTCATTATGTCACATTTCAGTTGGGGTATCCTTTAACGAACACAATCAAAAACAATACAAGGACAGACAGTGTGTATATTACAAGTCAATGGCATTATGCAACTATAGTAAGCAATGTGAGAATTGTTCATTTACAGTTCCGTGCTGATTACTTTCAAGTCCTAGCCACTCCAGCGGGGTTCTGCATTTAGTATGGCTACCGCTTGAGGAAAAAAGCTGTTCCTATGTCTAGAGGTTTTTGTAGCGAAAGTCTGGAGCCATCGAGTATTGATACTGATGGTTCCACGGGAAGTAAAAAATCCGTCACTTTTTTAGAGGAGAGCAGTATCCCCAGGAGAGGACGAGGGAGGAACAGAAAAGGAAGAGTAAGAGGATGAGGCAGAGGAGGCACAGGAGGTCGAGGAGATTGGAGAAATGGAGGAGGGAGGGGAATAGAACAGGAACACAGACACGACCAGACAGACGAGGAGTTATCAGTCAGGGTCACCAGGAGCGGGAATCAGAGGAAATAGAACTTAGAAGTGAGGAGATCGGCAGGAATATAATAAATCTTTCTGTCTTTCAACTTCAGGACAGACATATTTCATTGTTAAAACGAGGACTGTCTTTCTCCCCAACCACCTCTGGAGACATTTTTGAAATCTATAAGGACATATATCTGTTCCTGAGGAAAGTCTTGCTGAGATTGTCTTATGGACAATCTTCCCAGCAGGTAATAGAACAGAGGCAGAGTTATACTCCTCTCACATTGAGTGAGAGAGAAACTCTAGCAGCTTTGGAATCATTAATGCAGGAACAGGTATTAATGGATGACCCCGTGAATGTACAGGACTGTAGTGATGTTTCCATAGATGGGGAGTTGACCCCCTCTCAGATTGCCCAGGAGGTTAATCCCTTATTGATACCCCCACCTCCACAAAATACCAATCTTCGCCTTAAATCCACGTATATGCCACTTATTTCACAAAACAGGAATATTAAGGTATTTTTGGATACTGTAGAACAAGAACTGGGTAAGTTGAGACTTTCTCCTCTCCAAGGGGACAAACATTTATCACCTCAGGAAATTATTGCCTTAAAAGAATTACAACAGGCCCCGAAATTGATTATAAAACCTAGTGATAAGGGGGGCAATGTTGTCCTCATGGATGAGGAGAAATATATTCAAGAAGTTAAACGACAATTGAGTGATGTTCATACTTACCGCAAACTCAGGGACAATCCTTTTCCATCCATAAAAGACAAAGTCAATGACTTATTAGATGATGGGCTGGCTGAAGGTATCCTGACAAAACAGGAATGGGAGTATCTGACCGTGACTACATATAACATTCCTACTATTTATGTCCTTCCTAAGGTGCACAAGTCACTTGAAAATCCACCGGGACGACCCATCGTCTCAGCGGTGGGCAGCCCGACTCAAAGATTGGGACAATTCATCGACAAAAAGATTAGTACCTTAGTACAGTCTTTGCCCTCCTATGTGCAGGACACACGGGATGTTCTGGGGGTTCTGGACGGTTTTGGGCTGCCCCCGGGGTCCCTCCTTGTGGGGATCGATGTTGAGTCCTTATACACTTCGATCCCACATGAGGAGGGGCTCTGGGCAATGTCCCTCTTCCTCCGTGAGCGGCATCCCTCTGCTGCAGCCCATAATGCCTTTATTGTTGAATCTATGGAGTTGATTCTGACCCGGAATTGCTTTATTTTTGAGGGACAATACTACCATCAGTTGAGGGGTACATCGATGGGGGCGTCGTGTGCACCAGCCTATGCATGTCTCCATTTGGGACTCTGGGAGCGGGAGGAGGTATTTCCAAGTCCCGAATATGGTGCACACGTCGCCCTCTGGATTAGATACCTGGATGATATATTGGTGGCATGGACGGGAACGGCGGGGCAACTTGGTGATTTTGTGGCCAAGTTAAACCAGAACAACAAGAATATTAAATTGACATATACCTTTGGTATGGAAATTTCCTTCCTTGATCTTATGTTGAAAGTGGAAGGGGATGTGGTAGTAACCACATCTTTTCGTAAACCAACGGCAGGCAATACACTTTTGCATGCCGCAAGCCATCATCCGGTGTCTTTAAAAAGAGGTATCCCCTACAGTCAGTTTCTCCGTTTACGTAGAAACTGTGGTAGAGATGAAGATTTCAGGAGGGAATCTCGTCTGATGTACCAGCGGTTCCGGGACAGAGGTTACTCACACTCAGTATTGCGTAAGGCGCTTAAGAAGGCATGGGGTAAGGACCGACAGGAATTGTTGGCCCCCAGGGGGATGCCGCGAAGTGCGGAGGGGGAGGGACATATGCGGCTCATAACCGGTTTCGGATCCCATTGGGATGACCTAAGGGGGTTACTTACCAAATTTTGGCCAATCCTAACTGCTGACCAGGAGATTGCCAAGGTCGTAGGGCCGCGTCCTCTTATCACTGCCAGAAGGGCACCCAATTTGAGGGACTCCTTGGTACATAGTGAGATTCAGAGGAACCCCTCGACTTGGTTAGATCGCAGGAGACCGGTTGGAATGTACAAGTGCTCCAAATGCAAATTATGTCCCTATATTGAACGTACTAATGTTTTTTATAGCAGCAATGGAAGGACAGAATTTACTATCAGGTCCTTTATTAACTGTGATACGACCAGAGTAATATACTCAATTCAATGTCCATGTAAACTTACATATGTGGGGAAAACAAAAAGAAGCTTGAAAGAACGGGTTTTGGAACATTTTGGAAAAATAACAGGAGGCAAAGCTACAGGTACAATATATGAACATTATAGGGAGTGTCATAATAGTTCTTTAAGTGGGACTTTGGTAAAAGGTTTGTATAGTTTAAAAATCTCCGGCAGGAGGGGGGACTTTGATGAAGTCCTTTATTGCAAGGAGGCAATGTGGATTTTTAAATTAGGTACAGTCACCCCTCTTGGCCTTAATGCTGAATTGGACCTTTCCCCCTTTTTGAGACATAATAGATATAGATAATCCCTAAGTTCAATATGTACCTTTATGAGCTGTATTCTGCTTGCAGCTATGTGGGTAATGCATGTAGTATGAATGGTACCGCAGTGCATGACTAGTGTCTTGCCATCTATTTTCCGTTATGACTCATGCATTTATATAACTACCTTGATGTTGTTAGATTCTACATGCTTGGATAAGAAGTGGCCATCCACAAGTTTGGGATAATGTTGCATTGTTCCCCCGTTTCTATCCCACAATATGACCTGGACATTTTGATTTATTGAGAAATATATACATACAGTAGTAATTGTATCCATCCGAGAGAACTCACAAATCTATTTGAAAGCTATGCGCAGAATAAAAGACATTTTTTTCCTTTTATTTTTATTTATATTTATGACCCAATCCAGCCTCCGTATAAATCCGTAGGTGGAAGCGTGCTGGTTGCCGTGGTTACGGTGTAGGAGGGACTATGGAAAGTGCTTTTAAGGGATCGTAATGGCCGCATAGGCCACACCCTGATGAAACGCCCAATGTGGGCGTGAAACGCGTCGGTGGGCGGAGCATTGGCCTGCTGAGGGTTTGCGTGCATGACGCGTGACGTCACCTTGGCGGCCACAATCAACCCCGCTTACAGGACCAGCGCATTGAGTGCGTCCAGCGTGTTGGAAATAACACAAGGCGAAATCATCTATACCGGCAGCCTGAGGGGATACCGGCATCACCATGCGCATGGTCTTTGGATCGCTCAAACGTCTGTAAGGAGTGAGCGGCACTGCATGACACGCTGAGGGGACTTCTCCACGGGTGAGACCCATCCATACTCATATCATATTATATCATATTATGCCTAATGGAATCATGTGACAAGATATCCGGAAGCCGTTGGCTGTTTTTACTGGAACTTGTAACCTGTATATGGACAATCCTATCCTTAGACAAAGGGAGGAAGAGGGGGGCCCCCGTAGACAATCTTTGAGATATGATGGCAGAATGAAAGGTGTATGTATGCGCGGGCGACTGTGTTGGTGTGTATAGTCTTATAGGCCTAGGCCAATGATTAACATGCTGATTTAGTTGCGGGCACTGCATCACTCATGCATAACCTTTGCTCCGCATGATCCTTTGGTTTTAAATTTAAATTTGGGGAGTGATTATTACTTAATTATGGGCTACATCTAGGGGATTGTGCTTTGTATAAAATATTTTGCAATAAATCTTTTTGTATATTGGCATAATTATGGTGGCCTGAGGACCTTTTCTTTTTGCTCTAATTAATTTGATTTCAGTAATCAGGTGGGCCCCACCCTATATTGTTCAGGGATATTAACCAATTTATGAAGCACCATTGCTTTCTCATTTATTATTGTTTTTGTAGCGATTGACCGGAATTATGCCAAACCTCAGTCCTCTGCCTCATTTCAAGTTATTATTATTTAGTGTTTATATGGCGCTGACATTTTCAGCAGTCTCTTCACTAATTGACCCTCAGAGCAGCTTACAATTTAATCCCTACCATAGTCATACTGTATATGTCCATCCTGGACATATACAGTATGCCTGATATACACACCATGCAATTTCCCATCACATCAATTAATAATTGATTATTGATTAATTGTAACGATCGGTGTCAGCATGCAGAGAGAATCTGATTATTGGCGATCTCCAGTATCACCAAGAATCCAGATATATACCCGATTATTGATGATCTGCAGTATCACCAATAATCTGATATATTGCTAACCTCTGGACACCAGCAAAAGAACACAATAAAGACAGTAATATATCACGGAAGTGTGGAAATATTCACCACACGGCAATTCCTCAGAGGTGTGGTTACCTCTGAATGGGAACCCCGTGAGTGAGATCCTCTAACCAGGCAGAGTGAGGAATCTCGACCCCTAGCAGTAACCGTCTGCTTGGGGCAGGCGTCTCGGAGAGGCAAGCCTCAGAGATAACCCTCCAGTGGGAGAAGTTCCACTGAAGGGAGAAAAGTCAGACAGGCAAGGGTTCGGCAACAGAGATGGCGGCAGCAGTACAGGAACGGAAGGCAGAAGAGTAATTGGTAATCAGGCAGAGGTCGGCAACAGAAATCAGATAGGTAAAGGTACAATAACGTGGAGAGAGAGAGTAGTCAAGGATAGCCAAAGTCAAGACACAGATACAATATCAAAATACAATCCTAACTAAAGTGTGAAATCCTTAGTATCAACCCCAGGGCACTAAGCTAAGGTCTGAGCGCTAACACAACAGCTCCTTTTATGCTGGGGAACGCTCTAGCAGCGTCCCCCAGCCGCCCAGCCAATCCCCAGCACTGCTGGAGTCAGCTGACCAGCCTGGTCAGCTGACTCCCCTTCGGGAACGATAAAGTTCCTGTCTCCTCGCGCGCACGCGCGTTAACCTCATACACTGAGCCGGCAAGAGGGCGGGGAAGCCTCTGGGCAGCAAGCGTGCGGCGGAGTCCGTCGGACTTACGGACTCCGCCGGCTGCCCCATTGCCCCCGCTGGCAGCAGAGCTGAATCCCCCTGGGATGCGGAGTCCGCCGCCACGTGTGTTCCGGCGGCGGCTCCGTTATCCCTTACATGAATCAATAATTTCTTACTCTGTTTTATTCCAATAACTTCTGTAAAATATCGATCAGAAACCTGATCGGACCTGTCAACAATTATTGATTTGATCTGTCGATCTGATGGGCAATTGCATGGTGTGTACCAGGCACTTGGGGGAAGCCAATTCATTTATGTATTGGTTTATGAGCTGTAAGGGAAACTGGAGTGCCCAGTGGAAACCCACGCAGACACAGGGAGAACACACAAACTCCATGCAGATAGTGCCCTGGATGAAATTTGAACCTGGACCCAGGTCTGCAAGGCGTGAGAGCTAACTACTACACCACCGTGCTAAAGGAACTCCAGTAATAATAATTCAAATTATTCCCGTCTCATCTTAAAGGACCACTTTGCAAAAAAAATTGCATGCCCAAGCTACACTCAGCAGCTGCCTTATTATTATTATTATTGTTATTGTTATTATTATTGTGAATGAATTAATTTTATTTTTTTGAACAATGATTTTTTTATTGCCATTTTTAACAGTGATGACAGTGATGTCATCTGAGGAAATTCGATTATTTCTAGGTTTGTAGCCTCAGGTTACGATTCTTGCTATTAACCTGCCTGGCGTTCTATTAAGATCGCCAGGCAGGCTGCGGGAGGGTTTTTTTTAAATAAAAGTTGGCTGCATGAAAGCCCACTAGAGGGCGCTCCGGAGGCGTTCTTCCGATCGCCTCCGGCGCCCAGAATAAACAAGGAAGGCCGCAATGAGCGGCCTTCCTTGTTTTGCTTACATCGTCGCCATAGCGATGAGCGGAGTGACGTCATCGACGTCAGCCGACGTCCTGACGTCAGCCGCCTCCGATCCAGCCCTTAGCGCTGGCCGGAACTTTTTGTTCCGGCTACGCTGGGCTCAGGCGGCTGGGGGGACCCTCTTTCGCCGCTGCTCGCGGCGGATCGCCGCAGAGCGGCGGCGATCAGGCAGCACACGCGGCTGGCAAAGTGCCGGCTGTGTGTGCTGCTTTTTATTTGAGCCAAATCGGCCCAGCAGGGCCTGAGCGGCAGGCTCCGGCGGTACTGGACGAGCTGAGCTCGTCCAGACCGCCCAGCAGGTTAAAAAAAGTTTCAGAACTTGAAGTTCCCCAGGAGATAGCAAGAAGCTAGCACCACCCTGGTTTCTGACCATCTGCGTCCTCCTGCAAAACCAAGTTCAGACCTTCATGCTGGTAAAGTTTGATTCTCCGGTTATTCCCATTTTTTTATTTGATAAACAAACTGACTTGTGTGTGTCTTTGTACTTTTACTTTTTTTTTTGTAAATATCTTTGTATATATTTCTTTCTGCACTGTTTTACTTTTTGGAATATTAAATCTTTATTTAATAAAGCTGAAGGACTAAGCAGGGCTTTGCATCTCCTAGAGACAGACTGCACTGTTATTGTGTAACAAGTTTAGTGTCCGATTGTATGCTCGGATTGTACATGGCGAATATATAGATGGGTCAGAACCACCAAGTAGTAAATATAGCTCTTTATTTACAGCAGTAACAGACGCTGTTTCGGGCTGACAAGCCCTTTATCAAACTGCTCAACCAGTGTAAAAAACACCACCACCCTATATCAGAATCAGAATCAATTTTATTTTCACCAAGTAAGTTTGCACCTACAAGTGTGAGAAAATGCGGAAAAGCCGCCGCGTGTACGCGGAACAGGGCGGCTGATTCCGCGTCCAACGCGGCGGTTTGCACGCATAGGCCTACATCCAGTAATGTGGCCGAACGCGGAGGAACCGCCGCATGCCTTCATAACGGTGCGGCGTCCTGCGCGGCAGGTGAATTGCTACACATGTCTGGTGTGGCTGGGACTGATAGTCCACATAGGTTCAGAAGGACGCGCGCGCGCACCGAGAGTCAGAACTTTTATGACAGCCAGAAGGGAGTCAGCTGACCAAGCCGGTCAGCTGACGAATTCACCAGTTTCCATTGGTCCAGCACTTAGGGGAGGCGCTGGTGAGCGCATTACTATATATACTGGGTGCTGGTCATTCTCTGGTTGTCTGCCGTTGCGATCACTACGTGGTAGCACTCAGACCTATTTGTCATTTCTCTGTTATACTTCAGATTAGTTCCAGGGTGTCGATGACCAAGGACCTCACACTCAGATTAGGGACTTGTATTACCAATCTGTTATACTTCAGACTAGTTCCAGGGTGTTGATGACCAAGGACCTCACACCCAGATTAGGGACTTGTATTACCATTCTGTTATACTTCAGACTAGTTCCAGGGTGTTGATGACCAAGGACCTCACACCCAGATTGGGGACTTGTATTACCATTCTGTTATACTTCAGACTAGTTCCGGGGTATTGATGATCACGGAGCTCACACCAAGACTAGGTATTGTATTATCTGTTGTGACCTTCTGCTTTTCTGACCTATCTTCTGATTGCTGATTTTGTACCTCGTTACTATCTGATACTCTGTTGCCGACCTGGCTTGTCCGACCTCGAGAACTATCTCCTCTGTTTAAAGATAGTTCACAGATCTGTCAGTGTCACTTCACCATTGGTGTCACTCACACTCTGGTCCTTCCCTCTCTCAGCCTGACTCCTCCCCTTGGGGAGCTTCAGGCCTTGGAAGGAGTCTGTCCTTTAGGCAGTATCTCGTACTGCCTTGTACCCCCTTTAAAGAGACACTGAAGCGAAAAAAAATATATGATATAGTGAATTGGTTGTGTACTATGAATAATTACTAGAAGATTAGCAGCAAATAAAATATTCTCATACTTTTATTTTCAGGTATATAGTGTTTTTTCTAACATTGCATCATTCTATAATATGTGCAGATTACACAACACTCAGCATTCAAAATGAGTCTTTCAGAGCAGTCTGTGAAGTAATGACCTCTCCTCTAGCAGAGGAAAAGTAAACAGTTCACTTACAGTTGAGATAATAAAAGTCAGATAACAGCCCTCTCCATGACTAACTTAGTCGGAGAGCTTAATGGCTTGTTTGCATAGAGATAACAACTGGAGTTTCTCAACTCTTCCTGTACTGGAAACAATTAGACTGATGTATCTGATCTTAATGTTTTATTTCTTAGCTGTACTACACATACAAATAATAATATCATAATTTTTTTTCTTTAAAGAGACACTGAAGCGAAAAAAAAATGATGATATTATGATTTGTATGTGTAGCACAGCTAAGAAATAAAACATTAAGATCAGATCCATTAGTGTAATTGTTTCCAGTACAGGAAGAGTTGAGAAACTCCAGTTGTTATCTCTATGCAAACAAGCCATTAAGCTCTCCGACTAAGTTAGTCGTGGAGAGGGCTGTTATCTGACTTTTATTATCTCAACTGTTCCTGGACTATTTACTTTTCCTCTGCTAGAGGAGAGGTCATTACTTCACAGACTGCTCTGAAAGACTCATTTTGAATGCTGAGTGTTGTGTAATCTGCACATATTATAGAATGATGCAATGTTAGAAAAAACACTATATACCTGAAAATAAAAGTATGAGAATATTTTCTTTGCTGCTAATCTTCTAGTAATTATTCATAGTACACAACCAATTCACTATATCATATATTTTTTTTTCACTTCAGTGTCTCTTTAAGGGGGCCTTCCTCAAAGTATTACTGTTCCACCAAACACTCATATTACTCAGGTGTCCAGAGGTTAGAGATATATCTGATTATCGGTGATACTGCAGATCATCAATAATCTGGTATAAATCTGTATTCTCGGTGATACTGCAGATCACCGGTAATCAGATCCTCTCTGTGTTACACCGATCGTTACAGAACGGCAGACCAAACACAAATGGACGCACTCACCAGCCGTCTGGGCACTCTTACCACTTCGGTGGATAACATCAACCAAGTGCTGGGTAGCCACCAGACGCTAATTGACGCCTTATCTGGATCTGTACAAACCCTCCAGACGGCTGTGGATGCAGTGCGATCCCCTCCTAGCACAGACATACGTATGCCTGTACCCGAAAGATTTTCTGGTCACAGATCTGACTTCCAAAATTTTAGAAGTAGAGTGTTATCATACTTTGAGTTAAGACCTAAGTCTTCAGGCACTATGGCCCAAAGGGTTACATTTATCAAAACTTTATTATCTGGCGATTCCCAGACCTGGGCGTGCAGTCTTCCCATCGGTCACCCAGCCCTGACCTCTGTAGAAGAATCTTTTAAAGCTATGGCTGTAATTTACGATGACCCAGACAGTGCCGCGACTTCTGAGCGGAAGCTCAAACTTTTGCATCAAGGCAAGGGTTTGGTTGAAGATTATGCTGCTGAATTTAGGAGATGGTCGGTATCGGCCAGGTGGGATACTTTTGCCCTTTTAGATTGTTTTTTATCAGGGTTGTCAGATGAGGTCTCTGATCTTATGTTAAGTCAGCCTGAACCCAAATCCATCGATGAGGCCATTTCATCGGCCATTAGGATAGATCGTCGGCTGCGCTATCAGAGGCAGACCCGGGGTAAAAACCATGTGAGAATGGTGTCCCATGCTGCGCCTCCAGTAACTCCAACTCCCCCCGCATCACCTCCTCCTGAGCCAATGCAGATTGGTCGGTCTAAATTGTCTCAGGTGGAGCGGAAACGCAGAATATCAGAGCAGCTCTGTCTGTATTGTGCAGAGAGGGGTCATAGAGTACAGAATTGCCCTAAGAAATCGGGAAACGCTACTGCCTAGGTGTAGTTGGGGGTAATACCCTAGGTGTACAATTGTTACCCCTAGATGAGAAACGTTTGCTTCTTCTTGTACTATTTCATGGGAAGATAAGTCTGAAGTCACTGAAGCCTTCATTGACTCAGGCTCAGCGGCTAATTTTATGGATTACGAATTTGCTAAGAAATTGGGAATTCCGCTCACCCCGGGTAAACCACCGATTCAAGTTACTGCAGTGGATGATTCTCCTCTGCAGGGTAACAGTCCACTTTCACAGACTCCAGAGGTGGGAGTCGCTATTGGGGTGTTGCATAGGGAAGATTTGCATTTTTTTGTGTTACACATGACAACCTCCACGATCATTCTTGGCATGCCTTGGTTACAACTTCACTCCCCTCAGATAAATTGGGCCACTGGTTAGCTAACGAGCTGGTCGTCCCATTGTTTTCCTCACTGTTTAGTGAAGGTAACCTTGGGCCAGACCAAGATTCACGTGGAGGGAGTGCCAGATCAGTATTCCGAATTCTCAGACGTGTTTTGCCCTAGATCAGCCGATAAACTTCCTCCACATCGCCCTTTCGATTGTCCGATCGATCTCCGGTCTGGTTGTATGCCCCCTAGAGGTCACCTCTACAATTTATCTGGGCTGGAAAAGTTGGCCATGCAGGAATATATCCGAGAGAACTTAGCTAAAGGGTTCATTCGCCCTTCTCGGTCACCTGCGGGAGCAGGTTTCTTTTTTGTAAAGAAAAAAGATGGAGGCCTTCGACCATGCATTGATTATCGGGGCCTGAATAAGATCACAGTAAAAAATCGCTATCCCTTACCTTTGATAGACGATTTATTTACGCAGGTCACTAATGCTAAGATTTTTTTCAAAATTGGATTTGCGGGGTGCATACAACCTGGTACGGATTAGAGAGGGCGATGAGTGGAAGACGGCCTTTAACACACCCGATGGGCATTACGAGTACCTGGTGATGCCCTTCGGGTTGTGTAACGCCCCGGCCATCTTTCAGGAACTCATCAATGAGGTGTTCAGGGAGGTTTTGGGTAAATTTGTCCTGGTATATCTTGATGATATACTAATCTTCTCAGCTAACCTCTCAGAGCACAGGGCTCATGTCAGATTTGTGTTGCACAAGCTGAGACAAAACATGCTGTATGCTAAGTTGGAGAAATGCATTTTTGAGGTTACATCTGTCGCCTTTCTTGGGTACATAATTTCTACCTCGAGCCTTTCTATGGACCCTGCCAAAGTCTCTGCTGTCCTGGAGTGGCCTCAGTCAGTGGGACTGAAGGCTCTCCAAAGATTCTTAGGGTTTGCAAATTACTATAGAAGGTTCATAAAGGGGTACTCCACAGTCATCGCACCCCTCGCCAGTCTCACAAAAGAAAGGGGCAGATACCAACCACTGGTCCCCCGAAGCTCTGGCTGCTTTTTCCACTCTGAAAGAACTGTTTTGTTCTGCACCTATCTTGAGACACGTCGACACATCCTATCCCTTTATCATAGAGGTGGATGCCTCAGAGGTCGGGGTAGGAGCTGTGCTGTCTCAGCGTTCTGGGCTGCAGGGAAGATTGCACCCGTGTGCCTATTTTTCTCGTAGGTTTTCACCAGCAGAGAAAAACTACGATATAGGCAACAGGGAGCTCCTAGCCATCAAATTGGCCTTTGAAGAATGGTGTCATTGGCTAGAAGGAGCAGAACATACGATTACAGTTTACACTGATCACAAAAATTTGGAATACATTGAGGGGGCTAAGAGATTGAGTCCCCGTCAGGCTCGATGGTCACTGTTTTTCTCGAGATTCAGATTTGTAATTACGTATACTCCGGGTAGCAAAAACATTAAAGCAGATGCTTTATCCAGATGCTTTGAGCCAGAGTCAGCACAGCCCTCAGACCCAGAGACTATTATCCCACAGAAAGTGGTATTGGCAGCCACAGAGACCTGGAAGAACTGGATGGAGACTTTAAGTCCCTTCCAGCAGGATGTTCCTGAGGGAAAGCCTGAAGGAGTCATGTTTGTACCATTACCGTTTCGTCTCCAGATATTGCAGATGTTCCACTCCCATAAAAATGCGGGACATCCTGGGGCCTCCAGAACACAGGACCTTATTGCTAGGTGTGCTTGGTGGCCTTCTTTGGCAACTGATTGCAAAGAGTATGTGAGAGAATGTGCGGTGTGTGTAAAAAGCAAACCCTCCCGTCTGGCACCTGTGGGAACATTGCAGCCTTTGCCCACCCCGAGTGAACCATGGACCCACTTATCCATGGATTTTGTGGGTGAGCTTCCGAGGTCTGAAGGCATGTCGGTCATTTGGGTGGTAGCCGACAGATTCAGTAAAATGGCCCATTTCGTGCCCCTGAAAGGACTTCCCTTGGCCCAGGAGTTGGCCAATCTTTTCATCCGGCTACATGGCATCCCGGAAAATATAGTGTCAGATCGGGGACTCCAATTTGTTTCCAAGTTTTGGAGGGCGTTTTGTCATCAGTTGGGCATGGAACTGTCATTTTCATCGGGCTACCACCCACAGACGAATGGTCAGACCGAGAGAATTAATCAGTCACTGGAACAATTTCGAAGGTGTTATGTTGCGGATGCGCAAAATGATTGGGTCAAGTTCTTGCCGTTTGCAGACTTTGCACACAATAATTTAAAAAGCTCTTCCTCTGGATTCTCTCCATTCCAGGTGGTAACTGGAAAGTTGCCTAAGTTCTCCCCACTGCCAGTAGCTTCCACTCCGTTTACAGCTTTGGAGGCTTGGCAGAAGTCATTTAAGAACATTTGGGGAAGCGTGAAAAAGAATCTAGAGAAGGCTTTTCAGGGTCAGAAAGGTCAGGCTGACAAGAAACATTCCATAGAGTGGAAGTTTCGGCCAGGAGACTTGGTCTGGGTGTCCACCCGTCATTTGACTTTAAAACAGCCTTCGGCCAAGTTAGGACCCAGATTTTTGGGCCCTTTTCCAGTAACCAGGAAAATCAACAATGTTACTTATGCCATTGACCTTCCTGCCAGTATGTGTGGGGTGAGATCGTTCCATGTATCCTTGCTTAAGCCAGCAGTGCATGTAGGTTCCACTCCTCCTCCCCCTGTGATGGTGGATGACCAACCTGAGTATGAAGTGGAAAAGATATTAGACTCACGCATTGTACAGAACTCAGTACAGTATTTGGTTCACTGGAAGGGTTATGGTGTTGAGGAAAGAACATGGGTACCTGATTGCCGCATGCATGCGGATGAATTAAAGAAGGAATTCCACACCCTACATCCTGAGAAACCGGGTAGGAGCTGTCCGGAGTCCACTCCTCAGGGGGTGGGGGGTACTGTGAGAAAACGCGGCGGTTTGCACGCATAGGCCTACATCCGCCGCATGCCTTGATAACGGTGCGGCGGATTCCGCGTCCAGCGCGGCAGGTGAATTGCTACACATGTCTGGTGTGGCTGGGACTGATAGTCCACATAGGTTCAGAAGGACGCGAGCGCCGAGAGGCAGAACTTTTATGACAGCAAGAAGGGAGTCAGCTGACCAAGCCGGTCAGCTGATGAATTCACCAGTTTCCATTGGTCCAACACTTAGGGGAGGCGCTGGTGAGCGCATTACTATATATACTGGGTGCTGGTCATTCTCTGGTTGTCTGCCGTTGCGATCACTACGTGGTAGCACTCAGAACTATTTGTCAGTTCTCTGTTATACTTCAGATTAGTTCCAGGGTGTCGATGACCAAGGACCTCACACTCAGATTAGGGACTTGTATTACCAATCTGTTATACTTCAGACTAGTTCCAGGGTGTTGATGACCAAGGACCTCACACCCAGATTAGGGACTTGTATTACCATTCTGTTATACTTCAGACTAGTTCCAGGGTGTTGATGACCAAGGACCTCACACCCAGATTGGGGACTTGTATTACCATTCTGTTATACTTCAGACTAGTTCCGGGGTATTGATGATCACGGAGCTCACACCAAGACTAGGTATTGTATTATCTGTTGTGACCTTCTGCTTTTCTGACCTATCTTCTGATTGCTGATTTTGTACCTTGTTACTATCTGATACTCTGTTGCCGACCTGGCTTGTCTGACCTCAAGAACTATCTCCTCTGTTTAAAGATAGTTCACAGATCTGTCAGTGACACTTCACCATTGGTGTCACTCGCACTCTGGTCCTTCCCTCTCTCAGCCTGACTCCTCCTCTTGGGGAACTTCAGGCCTTGGAAGGAGTCTGTCCTTTAGGCAGTATCTCGTACTGCCTTGTACCCCCTTTAAGGGGGCCTTCCTCAAAGTATTACTGTTCCACCAAACACTCATATTACTCAGGTGTCCAGAGGTTAGAGATATATCTGATTATCGGTGATACTGCAGATCATCAATAATCTGGTATATATCTGTATTCTCGGTGATACTGCAGATCACTGGTAATCAGATCCTCTCTGTGTTACACCGATCGTTACAACAAGGAATTTGTCTTGGCAGTTGCTTAACAAACACAAACAAAAACAATACAAGGACAGACAGTGTGTATATTACAAGTCAAGGACATTATGCAAGTATAGTAAGCAATGTGAGAATTGTTCATTTTCAGTTCTGTGCTGATTACTTTCAAGTCCTAGCAGCTCTAGCGTGGTTCAGCATTAAGTATTGCTACCGCTTGAGGAAAAAAGCTGTTCCTGTGTCTAGAGGTTTTTGTAGCGATTGACCGGAATCTTACTTCTGAAGGCAAGAGCTGGAATATGGAGTGAGCTGGGTGAGAGGGGTCAGAGGCAATTTTGGTTGCTCTCTTTCTACACCTGCTAGCATAAAGATCCTGCAGGGAAAGTAAGCTACAGCCAATTATCCTTTCCGCTGTTTGGATGATGTGCTGCAGCCTCCCCTTTTCTAATGCTGAGCAGGAGCCGAACCATACAGTCATAGATGATGTTATGGTGGATTCGATGATTGCAGTGTAGAACTGCACCATTAAATTTTGAGGTAGGCCAAACTTTTTCAGCTGGCGTAAATGGTACATCCTCTGTTGCACTTTCTTCACAATAGTGGCAGTGTTGTTGTCCCATTTTAGGTTGTGTGAGATTGTGGACCCAAGAAACTTGAATGACTCTACCTGGGTTATTGTAGCTACATTTAAGGTTAAGGGGAGGTGCTGGGGGGGGAGATCTCCTAAAGTCTATTATCATCTCCATGGTTTTGAGAGTATTTATTTCCAAGTTGTTGCTGCTGCACCAGGAGGAAAGCTGTCCCGCCATATGCCCCCACCTAGTGGGTGGGGACACAGGCGGACCTGATGGGGAACTAGCAAACTTACCGTAATAAAAATTAATCAGACACTCACCACGTAAAATGCAATCCTTGTACCCTGTACGCCATAAACGCACCTCACAGTGCGCTGTCTCACCACTGCAGGCCAATCCGAGCGGCAAAAAGCCGTCGGCCAATCGCGAGTGAGCACCACTCGTGACGTCATGGCCGTCCTCCGTACACCTACACTGGGACTGATCACAGGCCACGTCTGGCGTATGGGAGGGCGTGCGGCGTCATGACAACTTTGCACCGCCCTGTAAACAAAGTGCGCAAGCGTGCATAACGTAATAGCCATACTGAGTGGCTATAAAGCAAAATACAGTATTTTATAAGGATATACAAAAAGCTTGCAGGTATAAAAAGCCATAAACTTACTCATCACCCAGCAGGTCCTCCAGTGTCCCAATTAAAACATGATAAGAGCACCTATAAAAATATAATGCATAAATACAGATATTAAGAGACCACCGCAGTAAACATCCTCCCTCACAAGCAAAACCTGAGATCATACTCCTTATTCAGACCACCTGGACCCATAGTGCCTAGTCTCCTTATCCAATATGCCTCCTTGCATAACAGTTCTTTATCGCGACTCCACCCCTAAACTTAGCAGACACCCCATCAATTACAGTGACTCTCAATTGAGAAACTGCATGTCGAAAATAATGGAAATGTTCTGCTACCGTTAAATTGCACTGAGGGTTACGTATGTTGGATTTATGCGATGATATGCGGTCTTTCAGACGTTGAGTCGTCTTACCAATATATGACAAACCGCAAGGACATTTAAGCATATACACAACATAAGTTGAATCACAGTTGTAGATCCCATTATTTTGCATAGGAGTACAAAAGAAGGGTTGCGAAAAAGTTTTGCCTCTGATAACATTGTTACACATATGGCAACAAAGGCACTGATACATTTCTCGTTGTCCCTCGCTCAAACATGTAGGGGTGCCCGTTGTAATTTTATCGCGTATGGTGGGAGCGCGTTTGAATGACATAAGGGGAGGCTACCTAAACTCCGGTATCGCAGGCAACCCATCCCTTAAAATGTGCCAATGTTTGCGGATGCTGTGTGTAATAGCCTCACTACAAACATTGTATCCGTGACTTTGTTGTCATATGTGTAGCAATGTTGCCAGAGTCAAAACTTTTCCTGTCCTTGCAGTTTGTCATATATTGGTAAGACGACTCAACGTCTGAAAGATTGCATACATCCAACATACGTAACCCTCAGTGCAATTTAACAGTAGCAGAACATTTCCATCATTTTCGACATGCAGTTTCTCAATTGCACTTAAAGAGAAACTCCAACCAAGAATTGAACTTTATCCCAATCAGTAGCTGATACCCCCTTTTACATGATAAATATAATGCTGTTCACAAACAGACCATTAGGGGGCGCTGTGTGACTGATTTTGTGCTGAAACCCCTCCCACAAGAAGCTCTGAGTACCGCGGTACTTTTGGCAGTTTGTTACAATGTAACAAGACTCACAGACAGGAATTAGCTGTTTACAGCTGTCTCTAACAGCCACAACAGCTAGCAGCAGCTACATAACCTGCCCACAGTAAAAATGTCACCATGTAATTAATGTCAGAATGTAAATCGGGGAGAGGGAAGTTTTTTCAATGGGCAAACACTGACTAAATCATTTATACATAATTATTGTAAAAATGAAGCACTTTTTTATTAAATTATTTTCACTGGAGTTCCTCTTTAAGGCACAATAAAAACACAAACTATCCGAGATATATACCAGGTAAAAATATATCTCGGATAGTGTGTGTATTTATTGTGCCTTAAGTGGGGTGAACCGAGCACCCGCCCTGGAGTATGGCCTATCTATCAGAAGGCCTCCCAACTATTGAATCCCTAACCAATGTGGCAAGGGATGCGTTTACCAATAACCCTACTGGTGATGATGATAACACGTATAGCACAGACACAGATGTAGAACCTGTCTTTAGAGATATTTTTAAAACGTATAAAGAATTTACACGATCCACTTGGGAAGTGGCCAGTTATAGTGTATATCTGAAAGAACAAATTTCAGTACGTGGCCTGCGTATCCTCACTAAACCCCATTCACACACCCAGGACACTGATTTTTATGAAAGGGTGGGATGAACTTAAAACAAGGCAGACCTTAGAACAAATGAAGTATTTGCATGATTATGAATTGAAACACTCTGAAAAAATATGAAAAAAAGTGTATATTGTCCCTCCCTCACACAATATCCACAGATTAGCACCTTCATTGAAATGGTCACAAGAGCCTTGAGACAACTTGAAGTTGATATATATTATCACCTCTTGCAAGATAATTTAAGTAAAGATGAGAGAAAGGCCCTAGAATCCCTTAGACAAAACGTTCAAATAGTGATTAAACCTGCTGATAAAGGAGGAACTATAGTGATAATCGACAGAACACTCTATGAACATATGTGCATGGAAGTATTGGGTGATTGCCAACAGTATAAGAGACTGCCCAATAACCCTCTATCTAAACATCAAAAAGAAATTCAAGATCTACTCAAGAGTAGATTTGATAATGGAGACTTAGATGTAGATGATTATGAACGGTTGAAACAATCTACGGAACATCCGGTGATGGCAGTCTTTTATGCGCTCCCCAAAACACATAAACATAGGTCCCCACCACCAGGGAGACCCATTGTGTCAGGATGGGAGAGTTTAACAGACCAGATTAGTCAGTATGTAGACAAGTTTCTTCGCCCGTCGAATCTTTACCATCGTATCTGAAAGATACAAAAGATGTCCTCATGAATCTACAAGATATTACTGTTGCATCGAACACTCTGCTTGCCAGTATTGATGTAGAGGCCCTATACAGTAACATCCAGCATGATCTGGTAATTAAAGCAGTACGGCATTTTTTGTCTATGAGGGGAACTCATACGGAACAACACAATATTACCCTCATCAGCTTACTGTTCTTTATTCTGACTCACAACATTTTCTGGTTTGGTGGAAAAACCTACCACCAGCTCAGGGGCAGTGCTAAGGGGACGGCGTGCGCCCCCTCATATGCTAATCTGTTCCTGGGCTGGTGGGAGGATACCATTGTCTTTGCTGAAGATCTTCAGTTCTACACAGCGCACATCGCCTACTGGGGGCGTTTTATTGACGATATTGTAATTTTATGGGAGGGCCCACGGGACCTATTTGTCAATTTTGTGACCATGCTTAATACCAATGAAATAGGAATGAGATTCACCTATGAAGTCAATGAAACACACATTCATTTTCTCAATTTATCGATAAAAATAGGTGACCAAGGAAAGCTAGAAACATCGATCTTCCGTAAACCTACCGCTACCAACTCCCTACTTAAATGGGATAGTTCACATCCTAGGTCACTCAGAAAAAGCATACCCATTGGTCAATTTTTGCACGCCCGTAGAAACTGTTCGAGTGAACAATCATTTGAAAAGGAGTGTCAACTACTCACAGATAGATTTAAACAAAGAGGTTTCCCAGATGCGGTGATAGACAAATCATATGCACGTGCCAAATCTACCCCCAGACAGAAGACTTTGGAAAATACCCCAAAGTCTAAGCCTGGTCATGCAGCAGACAATGCATTGAAACGTACACCCCCACGTCTGGTGGGTACATACACTGAGCATTCTCATACCGTGTTCGAAATAGTGAAACACTACTGGCCTATAATCACGAAAGATAAGGATCTATCTAGATTTCTAACCCCAAATCCTTCCATTACGTACAGAAGGGCATCTAACTTAAAGGAATACTATCGATTGAAACGACTTTTTTTTTAATACTCTATATTAGTGTACACATTACCACTAGTGCTAGGGGCACTTTATTTATTCACTCAGGTCTCTCTCTCGCTATCCCTGCTTAACAATTCATTTCTCACACAGCTCATAGTAGTTTGGGTCACCCTGAGCTGCTTGGTTACTCTGTCACACAGCTCACAAATATATTTCACTGTGTCACTCACAGCATGCAGCAGACATGAGGAGAAATAGGCTGATCTGAGGTGGTAACAGGTAACTAAATGAGCTGGAATATTGCTGGAATATAACAAGCTATAACAATAGACTGGCTGCCTGCTTGTGGTGATTCACTCCAGGCTGCATCCACTTTACAAGCTGCTGAGAGGGGCAGACCACTGTTTACAATTAGCATTATTAGTATCTTTATCAGTCAAGAGAAGCAAAGATAATAAACACAAATTGCTAGAATCTTTAACCCCTTACCACCATATCAACAAGATTCTTTCAGCAAGGTGATAATTAAACTATAAACTGAGGAGTTGATAGCAACTCCCCTGTGCAGAGATATGGTCTAGCCCTCTGGGAGCTCAGTATTAGATACATTTTGTATCCAAAACTGACGCCAAAACTGACGGAGGATTTTACAGCTGAGAGGAACAGCTGTGTGAGGAATCAAATTGCTCCTAGTACTTGCCCTAATGTGTGCAACAACATACAGCATTTAAAAATAAATGCGTACATCGATAGTATTCCTTTAAGGGATATTCTGGTCCACAGTGCTTTCTAAAAGACTCCAGTGCAGTCCAACCTGGCCCGGATTTCTGGGAAGGCCACAGAGGCCATGGCCTAGGGCGTTAAAATCAGATAAGATCAGAAGGGTAACAGGACTTGGAGAGAGAAGAGGTTATATGTCAAAGTAAATCATCTCTTCTGGTCCCGCAGCGCAGCCAGCAGTGCCCTGCTCTGCACAAATAGCTGAATTCCAGAGTTCCCCAATCCCTGCTTCTCTATCTCACACTTCTTGATGTGTTATAACAATCAGGATCAATCATAACTGCCACCTGATGATCCATTCCTGGTGATGGGCATTCAAGTGGATGTGAGAAATAAAAGGGATTTACATTACAAAGCAGATAGAACTAAGTTCCGCTGAGTTTTAATGCAGGAATTCACACACATCAGTGAGCTCTGCTAGTTAGTTTCTTCACTTTCTCTTTTACAGCTGTGACACTGACCCCAGAAGCAGTTAATTACACTCTTATCTAACCCTAATGTATGACTGTTTCTCTTTTGTTTTGTTTTTTTTTTCTTCCTAGCCAGCAGTGGTATCAGTTAACTCTTTCCCAACTCATTTTCTGTCCTTCAGCTCCTACCCTCTATGAGAACTGCAGGGATACAAATGCTGTTTGCTTTCCTTTCATTGCTACACTGTCACTGTCACCTGAGCTGTTACTACCTCTATGCTAGTGTGTATGGTTTGGTATTCTTCTACTTTCCTGTAGCAGGAGAGCATTGTACCATCTTAGCCATCAGAGAAAGCAGAAAGTTTTGAATCAGGATGATACAAATTTATTGGCATAAAAGAAAAAGAGTAAGCTTTCTGCTAATAAGCCTTCTTCAGACTTTGTTCCTGTATACTGCCAATATGTTAGAGCACACCACCATATGTACATTCAGCATTCAAAAGAGATACATAGATTTTTCAGCAAATATAAATAAATGTCATTCAGACGCTTTAAAGTGGAGCTGAACTCTTGCACAGGACAGAAGGAAAACAGAGAAATGTACCCTATATATGTATTTAGAGAGCCTGTCTAATTCCTCCTCCTCTGTGTCACAAGTTGTAATTTGATCTCTACACTGTGTCACCTGACTGCCACAACATCTAAGCTCATTTGAAAGCACAGGATGTTAAAAATATGTCTGCTTCCATGAAAGCAGGAAGTAGACACACTGCAGATTTATTGCAGGATTTATATAAGCTGTAACAAAGAAATGTTTTTCTTTAAAGGTTATGTTGTTGCATATCTTTTAGAGCAGAGAGGAAGTTCTGAGTTCAGGTCCACTCCAATTACAACAGAACAGCCAAAGTGGGTCCTGACAGGATGTTTGCTGCTTACCTGTTCTCTGTTTTGGATGGGCTTCTCTCCATTGCACTGCCCTGCCACCTGTTTGTGGCTCCGACTGCAGCCAGTCGCACAGAGGACAAAGAAGCAGCGCATGCTCTGGTCACTCGCACTCCCTGTCACCTGTTTGTGGCTCTGACTGCAGCCAGTCGCATAGAGGACAAAGAAGCAGCGCATGCTCTGGTCACTTGCGCTCCCTGCCACCTGTCTGTGGCTCTGACTGCAGCCAGTCGCACAGAGGACAAAGAAGCAGAGCATGCTCTGGTCACTCGCGCTCCCTGTCACCTGTCTGTGGCTCCAACTGCAGCCAGTCGCCCAGAGGACAAAGAAGCAGCGCATGCTCTGGTCACTCGTGCTCCCTGTCACCTGTGTGTGGCTCTGACTGCAGCCAGTCGCACAGAGGACAAAGAAGCAGCACATGCTCTGGCCACTCGTGCTCCCTGTCACCTGTGTGTGGCTCTGACTGCAGCCAGTCGCACAGAGGACAAAGAAGCAGTGCATGCTCTGGCCACTCGCACTCCCTTTAATTTCCCGCTCCTGCCCAGATGTGCACAGCAACCGAGGTTGGTACAGTGTTATGCATTCTTGACAATACCCGTCATACATCAGCGTCATTTCTCAAGCATGCATGCCCAGAACACTATCGGCTGCTGTGCACATTCGGGCAGGAGTGCAAATTACAGGAATTATTTGCCGAATGAGGGGTCAGAGCAACACGACTGAAATGAGCCCATTCCAACCAATGATCGCTAGTCAGAGTGTTGGACAGAATGTTTTTTGGTGGTTGTTGTGGTGGTAGTGGTGGTGGTGGTGGGGGGGGGGGGGGGGCTTGGTGACAGCAGGCTTAGGGCACTGGAAAGTAGAAATCCGGCACTGAGTCCAACACCTGGTTACCAACTAAACCAAATGATTCCTTCCATTGTGGAAAGTGCAAGGCATGTAAATACATGCCTACTACAAAGAGATTTACGGCCCCAACGAGCGGTAGAATATTTGAAATACGGTCATTCATCACATGTGAAAGCTGTTGTATATGCAGCAAGATGCAGATGTGATCTACTGTATGTGGGAAAGACCACTCGAGCACTAAAGGAAAGAGTTTTAGAACACATGGGAGATATTAAACATAGGAATGACACTGCGGGGGCCAGACACATGAATCAAGTACACCCCCAATCGAGATTTGATATCTCCTTCTGGGGGGTCCAGCATTGGAGGAGAAGTACAAGAGGGGGTAACCTGGATTGAAAACTAATTCAAATTGAGGCACAGTGGATTTTCCGTCTGAACACGATCGCTTCCTACAGATTAAATGAGGATTTTAACCTGGCATGTTTCCTAGTTTGATATTTGTTCTTCTAAAGACAGCTAATGAATCAGTATTGTATGGGGACATACTTCGTATATGCAGCCAATCAGGTCTGTTGTATGGCTATATATTTATATGGGAATAATGAGAGGTGATATTTATAAATTCCATTGCATAAACTGACATCTGGAATAGGCTCTAAGGATAGAGATATGGTGTATTTAATGAATGCGGCATATGCAGCTATCCATGTATATTATATGTATGGGATTATAATAACTCCATCTGCACAGACTGATAAGTCTGTACTGGTGTCTAAATATGCATCATACAATATGCCCAATAGCATCTGGTGTACTTCATTGTCACCTGACACAATGAAGTGACAGTATGCATGATATACACTCATAACTGATGACAAATCCGCATATAATTACGCGTTCTTGGGGCTATGAGTAAGTCTACTGTATTGATGTGGGTACAGGCGTGGAGCTAGGGGGGGTCGGGGTAGGACAAGTGCCCCGGGGCGCCTGGTCCCCAAGGTGAGCTCCGGAGTTTTTTGGTTTTTTTGCGGGGGGAGCAGGAGCAGCGCAGAGAAGAGGGAGAGCTGTGCGGACGGTGGGGAAGGGGGGCCATCTCCCCCCTCCTTCCCTCACCTTAGGTGCTCTCCCTCCCTCGCTGTCCCCTCCAATGTCTGGGTGGCTGGCAGCGGCGGGCGGAACTCACCTCCGTCTCGCTCCAGCGCCGGCCGGAAGTTCAGGTGCGCAGCCGCTGCTCTGGTCCAGAGTAGCGGCAGATCCAGCCGGCGCTGCGAGAGACGGAGGTAAGTTCCGCCCGCCGCTGCCAGCCTCCCGGACATTGGAGGGGACAGCTAGTGAGGGAGAGCAGCTCTTCCTCTTCTCTGCGCTGCTCCCCTCCTGCTGGGGAGGGGGACACCTGACCTGGCTACCTACTATGGGCACATATACCCCTGGCTACCTACTATGGGCACATATACCCCTGGCTACCTACTCTGGGCACATATACCCCTGGCTACCTACTCTGGGCACATATACCCCTGCCTACATATATTGGGCACATATACCCCTAACTACATATATTGGGCATATACCCCTGGCTACCTACTCTGGGCACATATACCCCTGGCTACCTACTCTGGGCACATATACCACTGCCTACATATATTGGGCACATATACCCCTAACTACATATACTTGGCATATACTCCTGGCTACCTACTCTGGGCACATATACACCTGGCTACCTACTCTGGGCACATATACCCCTGCCTACATATATTGGGCACATATACCCCTAACTACATATACTGGGCATATACTCCTGGCTACCTACTCTGGGCATATATATCCCTGGCTACCTACTCTGGGCACATATACCCCTGCCTACATACACTGGGCACATATACCCCTAACTACATATACTGGGTACATATACCCCTGGCTACATATACTGGGCATATATACCCCTGGCAACATATACTGGGCACATATACCCCTGGCTACATATACTAGGCATATATACCCCTGGCTACATATACTGCACACATATTATACCTCTGGCTACATATACTGGGCACATATAACCCTGACTACATATACTGGGCACATATACCCCTGGCTATATATACTGGGCACATATACCCCTGACTATATATACTGGGCACATATACCCCTGGCTACATATACTGGGCACATATACCCCTGGCTACATATACTGGGCACATATACCTCTGGCTACATATACTGGGGACACATACCCCTGCCTACATATACTGGGCACATATACCCCTGGCTACCTGTTCTGTGGACATCTCTACCCCTGGCTACCTGTTTTGGGGACATCTATACTGCTGGCCACCTATTCTGGGGACACCTATAGACCTGGGGCTACCTATTTTTGGGGAAGCACTGCTGTCAGATTGAGTGTATTTTGGGGAACTGCTGCCAGGTGAGAGGTGTCTACCATATTAAGGGGGCATTCTGCCTATTTATGTGAAATGCTGTCTATTTATGTGCCTCATGACTGCTGAATTTGTCTTGTTGGGGGCTTCATGGTTACTGAATTTGTCTTGTTGGGGGCCTCATGATTTTTTGGGGGCCTCAAGATCGCTGAATTTGTCTTGTTAGGGGTCTCATGATTGCTGAATTTGTCTTGTTAGGGGCCTCATGATTGCTGAATTTGTCTTGTTGATGGGCCTCAGGATTGCTAAATTTGTCTTGTTGGGGGCCTCATGATTGCTGAGTTGGTCATGTTGGGGGCCTCATGTTTGCTCATGATTGCGGAATTTGTCTTGATCGGGGGGGGGGGGGCTCATGATTGCTGAATTTGTCTTGGAACATGCTGGCAGGTACATACTGAGGGAGGGTGGGTGAGCGTGAGCCTGCTAACCTCCATGTACATTTGAAGGGGCGTGACCAAATGTGGAGCACCCATAACCACGCCCACATTTGGTCACGACCCTTCACCTTAGGGGGCGCATTAATAGTCTTTGTCCCCGGGCGCTGAAAACCCTAGCTACGCCTCTGTGTGGGTCAGGCATACATATATGGACATCATGCATACAAGCGTACAATTATGGACTTAAAGAAAACCTGAACTGAAAATTAAAAGTCAAAATAAGCATACACAAGTCATACTTGCCTCTCGTGTAGTCTACTCCTCAGTGTCTTTCTCCTGTCCCGCGTTCTGTTTGTTCACTGTGATCAAGGGAATTTTCCATCCTCCATTTTGAAAATGGCCATTACCCATAACAGCTTTCTGGTCAGCACACAGTTAAACTGTAACATCGCCCACTTGAGCCATAGGGAAACATGGACATTAACTGGCACATCAGTTTTCCTCTCAGCTATAACTGACAGCAACTGATATTTTACTGACAGCAACTGATATATTTCAGTTCTGACAAAATGTTGTCAGAACTGGAAGGGATTATTGTCAGAAGAAAATGGTGCGCTTCTGAGAGGAACTGATGGCAAGGTAACTATGTAATGTTCATTTGAAGTTACCTCGTGTGTTTATTTTAAATATTTTTACTCAGTACCGGTTCTCTTTAAGCGTCTATTTGTCCACCCTCCACTGCCTATGCAATGCGTACTATTACAATAATAATCAGCGGCGTCCCGGTCGCTAGGGGAACGCCGCAATCGGAAGTGATGTTTGTCGGCAACCGGAAGTGCCGCGGCGTCATTGACATCGCCGCCACATCGGCTCATGGACCAGGTTGCGGGGAGCATAGATGCCGCCCCACGCATATACTGTCTCCTGTTGACTGCCACTGAACTGGTATGTCCTATAACGTGATACACACCCCTTGTGGGTGTGAGTGTGCTTCATCTCCAGTATTTAAACCTGCACCGAACAGGGTGCTGCAGCTCTGACTTGGGCTATTTGCTGGGGGAATCTCTGTTGGTGGGGGGTGCACTTCACTTTGTATATGTATAGCAATCTTTGATAAAGCCGTTAGGGTGAAACATGTTAGGTTTCAGTATACAAGCACGTTGTAAATAGCACTTTGTGCACCACTGTTTATACCCCAGCTGTATTTAGGTGACAGCGAGTATCTCAGACGTTGCCATTGCGGGTCATTTGTGTAATTGAGCAAGGACCCTATATGACTGGTACAACTGTCTTCTATTTGTATATATGGTTCTATTTGTAGTGGAATAGCTACACTGTTGGGGGATGAGCAAAGACCTCCTCTTCTCACATACATGTTGTGACACATACATGTGTTGAACCATTTTATTAGGAATCACCCAACTGGGTAAACCTACCAACTATTTAGTTCCCTATATGAACGAGTGACCGCCTTGTTTCTATACCAATAGGGTTTGTCCTCACGAACCGAGTGTTTTATTTTATTTTTCCCTGGTATATATCTCGGATAGTGTGTGTACAAAAACAGTGTCGCCAGTACCTGGCTTCATAACATCAACACAAAATTAGGCAGAATTATTATTATTTATTTATAAAGCGCCAACATATTCCGTGGCGCTGTACAATGTAAGAAAACAAACAAGGGATACATAATGATACAGACAATGATATACATCAAATATGAACACTGATACACAATACAGCACTGCTGATTACAATTTGATTTAACATGATGACTAAAATGTATAAATGTCTAACAGAGTGCAAACAATTAAATTAATAACATTCCATGACACAAAAGGGTGAGAGCCTTGCCCTTGCGAGCTTACAATCTGAAGGAATGGGGTGGAAACAAGAGGTGGGGAAGTATACAGTATATGTACAGGCAGTGCGTAATTAGGTTATTTAGTGGGTGCATGGCCTAAGCTAGAGAATATGCTTGTCAGAAAAGGTGGGTTTTGAGGGAGCGTTTAAAGATTTCAAAGGTGGGAGAGTGGCGGATGTGTTGTGGAAGGGCATTCCAGAGGAGGGGTGAGGCACGTGAGAAGTCTTGTACACGTGACTGTGAGGAGGTAATTGTAGAAGAGGATAGAAGAAGCTCGTGTGCAGATCTGAGATTGCGGTTGGCTTGGTATCTGGAGACTAGTGAGGAGATGTGCAGGGAAGAGAGATTGTGAACTGAATCCTCTCATTAATTGGTAGCCAGTGAAGAGCTTGACAGAGAGGGTCAGCAGAGGAAGAGCGAGAGGAGAGATGAATGAGTCGAGCAGCAGAGTTCAGTACAGAATTGAGCAGTGCTAGTCAGTTAGTTGAAAGTCCGCCAAGCAATATATTGCAATAGTCCAATCGAGATATAATAAGAGCATGTACGAACATATTGGTTGTGTCATGGGAGAGAAAAGGTCAGATACGTGCTATGTTTTTCAGTTGGAAATGGCAGGAGCTGGTTAGGGAGTTAATGTGAGGAGTAAATGAGAGAGAAGAATCAAATATTACCCACAAGCACCGTGCTTTGGGAACTGATGTTATAGACGTGGTGTTAACATTTATTGTAATGTCAGGCAAAGGGGTGGACAGGGATGGTGGAAAGACTATTTTTACAGAATTAAAATTTTATCCAAAAAGGCATGACCATAAACATTGAGTAACCAATTTATAACTATCCATTTTTTTCTACCCTCTACCATCTTAAAGAGAATCTGTATTGTTAAAATCGCACAAAAGTAAACATACCAGTGCGTTAGGGGACATCTCCTATTACCCTCTGTCACAATTTCGCCGCTCCCCGCCGCATTAAAAGTAGTCAAAAACTGTTTTAAAAAGTTTGTTTATAAACAAACAAAATGGCCACCAAAACAGGAAGTAGGTTGATGTACAGCATGTCCACACATAGAAAATACATCCATACACAAGCAGGCTGTATACAGCCTTACTTCTGAATCTCAAGAGATCACTTGTGTGTGTTTACCTTCTGTCCCCAGCTTCTCTCATGCACTGAACATTACAGGCTTCCTGCAGACAGCTCTGCCTATGTCCTTAATTCCTTAGTATGTGACAGACCAGCTCCGTTCACAGCCTCCAGAGGAGGATTTTTATCCAGCTCTCTTCTATCACTGATAAGATAGCAGAGAAGCTGCTGGCTTATGTAAATAAAACACACACCGGAGTGTGCATAGAGGAACAGACCAGCACGGAAGAGTCGGCAGACTTCCAGACACAGGCCGACAAGTCTGACAGGGGAAAGATACATTGATTTATTACAGAGATGGTTATAGTAGAAAGAGCTGCAGCAAGCCAGATCACATTAGAATAGGTTTAGGAACTTGTAGGATGGTAGAAAAAACGTTGTAATTTTTGTTACAGAGTCACTTTAAAGGGAGGGAGGGTGGAGACTTTCCTGCTCTGCAGAGGCCGCAAAAGTGACTCTGCGTCACATCCTATGACCCACTACCCCCCTTGTTAGGCCGCCCTTTTCCTTTAGCCCTCCCCCTTCCTTAAAGGGAAAAACCTCTACCCACACCCCAAATTTTCTCACCAAGGGGCATGCACCCTGACATGCTGCCCTGGGAGGTGACCACCCTGGGCATTACTGTACTCTAATTACACTCCCTGATTGATGTATACACATGCAAGATATTTTAAAGCACTTTAGGCCTCCAATTTAGCATTCAATGTGATTTCTGCCCTTAAAACGCTGCTTTGCGTCCAATCCAGATTTTTATCCGGGACTTTTGGCGTCTATCCCACTCATCCATTCAAAAACTCAGATGTTAGACCCCTTGAAACATATTTTCCATCACTTTTATGACCAGCATAAATGTTTCTAGTTTTAAAAGTTCGCCTCCCCATTGAAGACTATTGCGGTTCGCGAAAGTTCGCACGAACCGAACCTTCCGTGGAAGTTCGTGAACCTAAAATTGGAGGTTTGGGCCATCTCTACGTGTGACCAGTGTTGCTCGGATACAATGCGTGATCATGGCATAGCATTTTTTCACTATCTGACATTGTGATCCGAATCCTTGATCATTAATCTATCACGAAATTCATTCACGCATTCAGCGGTTATTCCGCATATTCGGCCCATGATCACGGAAAAATATCTGTGATTAAACCCGCTGACTTTAGTGGTTAATACAGGGGCGTAACTAGGCCCCACCGGGCCCCCCTGCAGATTTTCTGAGCGGGCCCCCCCCCCCCCCGGGGCCCGCTCGCGGCCGTTTTGTGGGTGCTGGAGGGGTGGCAGCATGAGGGGAAAGCCTTGCCCACAGTCGGCGGGGAGAGGAAGTGACGTCAGCCGCTAGAGGGAGAAGTCTCCGATGGAACGCACGGAAGCAGGTATGTATCTGCCCGCCGCTCGCTGCCCACCACAGCCCCACAGACACTTACGAGCTGGAGGGGAGCGCAGAGGGGAGAGCCCCGAGGTGAGGGAGAGGGGGGAACTACCCCTCTCCCCGCCGACTGTGGGCAAGGCTTTCCCCTCATGCTGCCACCCCTCCAGCACCCACAAAACGGCCCCGAGCGGGCCCCAGGGGGGGGGGCCGGGCCCCCCCGCGGGCGCAGGGGCTGCAGGGCCTATTCCTACGCCCCTGGGTTAATAGCAAAGCCCCCTTACATGCTATAAACTCCCAAGTTTGCAGGATACAGTGGGATGCAAAAGTTTGGGCATCCTTGTTAACCGTCATGATTTTCCTGTGTACATCTTTGGTTGTTACGATAAAAAATGTCAGTTAAATATATCATATAGGAGACACACAGAGTGATATTTGAGAAGTGAAATGAAGTTTATTGGATTTACAGAAAGAGTGCAATAATTGTTTAGACAGAATTAGGCAGGTACCTAAATTTGGGCACCACGAAAAAGAAATGAAATATTTAGTAGATCCTCCCCTTGCAGAAATTACAGCCTCTAAATGCTTCCTGTAGGTTCCAATGAGGGTCTGGATTCTGGTTTAAGGTATTTTGGACCATTCCTCTTTACAAAACCTCTCTAGTTCATTCAGGTTTGAGGGCTTCCGAGCATGGACAGCTCTCTAACTCACACCACAGATTTTCAATTATATTCAGGTCTGGAGACTGGGATTGCCATTCCAAAACATTGTACTTGTTCCTCTGCATGAATGCCTTAGTGGATTTTGAGCAGTGTTTAGGGTTGTTGTCTTGTTGAAATATTCAGCCCCGGTGCAGTTTCAGCTTTGTCACTGATTCCTGGACATTGGTCTATAGAATCTGCTGATACAGAGTGGAATTCATGCGTTCCTCAACTTTGACAAGATTCCCAGTCCCTGCACTGGCCACATAGCCCCACAGCATGATAAAAGCACCACCATATGTTACTGTAGGTAGCAGGTGTTTTTCTTGGAATGCTACAGTGGGTTGCAAAAGTATTCGGCCTCCTTGAAGTTTTCCACATTTTGTCACATTACTACCACAAACATGCATCAATTTTATTGGAATTCCACATGAAAGACCAATACAAAGTGGTGTACATGTGAGAAGTGGATCGTAAATCAAACATCATTCCAAACATTTTTTACAAATATATAACTGCAAAGTGGGGTGTGCGTAATTATTCGGCCCCCTGAGTCAATACTTTGTAGAACCACCTTTTGCTGCAATTACAGCTGCCAGTCTTTTAGGGTATGTCTCTACCAGCTTTGCACATCTAGAGACTGAAATCCTTGCCCATTCTTCTTTGCAAAACAGCTCCAGCTCAGTCAGATTAGATGGACAGCGTTTGTGAACAGCAGTTTTCAGATCTTGCCACAGATTCTCGATTGGATTTAGATCTGGACTTTGACTGGGCCATTCTAACACATGGATATGTTTTGTTTTAAACCATTCCATTGTTGCCCTGGCTTTATGTTTACGGTTGTTGTCCTGCTGGAAGGTGAACCTCTGCCCCAGTCTCAAGTCTTTTGCAGTCTCCAAGAGGTTTTCTTCCAAGATTGCCCTGTATTTGGCTCCATCCATCTTCCCTGTCCCTGCTGAAGAAAAGCACTCCCAGAGCATGATGCTGCCACTCCCATATTTGACAGTGGGGATGGTGTGTTCAGAGTGATGTGCAGTGTTAGTTTTCCGCCACACATAGCGTTTTGCATTTTGGCCCAAAGGTTCTATTTTAGTCTCATCTGACCAGAGCACCTTCTTCCACATGGTTGCTGTGTCCCCCACATGGCTTGTGGCAAACTGCAAACGGGACTTCTTATGCCTTTCTGTTAATAATGTCTTTCTTCTTGCCACTCTTTCATAAAGGCCAACTTTGTACAGTGCATGACTAATAGTTGTCCTATGGACAGAGTCTCCCACCTGAGCTGTAGATCTCTGCAGCTCGTCCAGAGTCACCATGGGCCTCTTGACTTCATTTCTGATCAGCGCTCTCCTTGTTCGGCCTGTGAGTTTAGGTGGATGGCCTTGTCTTGGTAGGTTTACAGTTGTGCCATACTCCTTCCATTTCTGAATGATCACTTGAACAGTGCTGCTTGGGATGTCCAAGGCTTTGGAAATCTTTTTGTAGCCTAAGCCTGCTTTACATTTCTCAATAACTTGATCCCTGACCTGTCTTGGACCTGTCTTGTGTGTTCTTTGGACTTCACGGTGTTGTTGCTCCCAATATTCTCTTAGACAACCTCTGAGGCCCTCACAGAGCAGCTGTATTTGTACTGACATTAGATTACACACAGGTGCACTTTATTTAGTCATTAGCACTCATCAGGAAATGTCTATAGGCAACTGACTGCACACAGATCAAACGGGGCTGAATAATTATGCACAAACCACTTTGCAGTTATTGATTTGTAAAAAATGTTTGGAATGATGTATGATTTTCGTTCCACTTCTCATGTGTACAGCACTTTGTGTTGGTCTTTCATGTGGAATTCCAATAAAATTGATTCATGTTTGTGGCAGTAATATGACAAAATGTGGAAAACTTCAAGGGGGCCGAATACTTTTGCAACCCACTGTATATTCTTTTTCCTCCATGCATAATACCCTTCTTATGCCTGAATAACTCATCAGTCCACAGCACCTTATTCCAAAATGAAGCTGGTTCCTCCAAATGAGCTTTAGCATATCACAAGCGGCTCTGTTTGTGCTGTGGGCTTCCTCTGTATCACTCTTGCATACAGCATCTCCTTGTGCCGAATGGTTGAACGATGCACAGTGACTCCATCTGCAGCAAAATGATTTTGTAGGTTTTTGGTGCTAGTCTGTGGGTTGGCTCTGACTGTTCTCACCATTTGTCGTTTTTGTCTATCCGACATTTTTTTTGGTTTGCCACTTCAAGTCTTAACTTGAACTGAGTACCTAACTGTGGAAACAGAGAACTGAAATCTCTGAGACAGCTTTCTGTATCCTTCCCCGAAACCATGATGGTGAACAATTTTTCCTTCAGGTCATTTGAGAGTTGTTTTGAGACCCCCATGTTGCTACTCTTCAGAGAAAATTAAAAGAGGAGGGAAACTTACAATATGTAGGCCAGGGGTCACGGAGCTTACCAAGCCAATTTGAGTTCCAATAATGAGTTCTAAAGGTTTTGGAATCAATAAAATGACAACAGCGCCCAAATTTATGCACCTGCCTAATTTTATTCAAACAATTATTGTGCACTTTCTGTAAATCCAATAAACGTAATTTCACTTCACAAATATCACTGTGTATGTCTCCTATATAATATATTTAACCACTTGCCGACCGCACGCTTATACCGTGCGTCGGCAAAGTGGCAGCTGCAGGACCAGCGACGCAGTACTGCGTCGCCAGCTGCAGGCTGATTAATCAGGAAGCAGCCGCTCGCGCGAGCGGCTGCTTCCTGTCAATTCACGGTGGGGGGCTCCGTGAATAGCCTGCGGGCCGCCGATGGCGGCTCGCAGGCTAAATGTAAACACAAGCGGAAATAATCCGCTTTGTTTACATTGTACGGCGCTGCTGCGCAGCAGCGCCGTAAGGCAGATCGGCGATCCCCGGCCAATCAGCGGCCGGGGATCGCCGCCATGTGACAGGGGACGTCCTGTCACTGGCTGCACAGGACGGATAGCGTCCTGTGCAGCCCCGATCACCGGGGGGACAGGTAGGAGAGGGAGGGGGGTGAATGTCGCCACGGAGGGGGGCTTTGAGGTGCCCCCCCCGCAACTAGCCTGCCCACCAGAGCGATCAGACCCCCCCTGCACACCATCCCCATAGGGGGGAAAAAAGGGGGGCGATCTGATCGCTCTGCATGAAACCTGATCTGTGCTGGGGGCTGCAGAGCCCACCCAGCACAGATCACAAATAATAACGCTGGTCCTTAAAGGGATACTGTAGGGGGGGTCGGGGGAAAATGAGCTGAACTTACCCGGGGCTTCTAATGGTCCCCCGCAGACATCCTGTGTTGGCGCAGCCAGTCACCGATGCTCCAGCCCCGCCTCCGGTTCACTTCTGAAATTTCTGACTTTAAAGTCAGAAAACCATTGCGCCTGCGTTGCCGTGTCTTCGATTCCGCTGATGTCATCAAGAGCGCACAGCGCAGGCCCAGTATGGTCTGTGTCTGTGCAGTACACTCCTGGTGACATCAGCGGGAGCGAGGACACAGGCGTGCAGGCGCAGTGGTTTTCTGACTTTAAAGTCAGAAATTCCAGAAGTGAACTGGAGGCGGGGCCGGAGCATCGGTGAGTGGCTGCGCCAACACAGGATGTCTGCGGGGGACCATTAGAAGCCCCAGGTAAGTTCAGCTAATTTTCCCCCGACCCCCCTACAGTATCCCTTTAAGGGGGGGTAAAGGGTGGGTCCTCAAGTGGTTAACTGACTTTTTGTAATTGTAACAACCAACGATTTGTACAGGAAAAATACGACGATTAACAAGGTTGCCAAACTTTCGCATCCCACTGTATGCTAATCAGAACACTGGGAACAAGGGGAAACTTTTTTCAAAAAGACCTTATAGTTTTTGAGAAAATCGATTTTAAAGGTTCAAAGGAAAATAGTATACATGTAAATGCGGTAATGACAATTAATGTATTAACCACATTTACATGTATTCTTGTTTCCTTTTAAACTTCCTTTGATCCTTTAAAATCATTTTTCTCAAAACCTATAAGGTCTTTTTGAAAAAAAAAAGTCTCCTTGTTCCCACTGTTCTACTTAACATACCCTGCAAATTTGGTGTTTCTAGCAAGTAAGGGGGCTTTGCTATTAACCTCTTAAGTCGGTGGGTTTTTGGCAGTTTTTAATCACAAATACTTTTTTTATTTGAATTTTTAAAATCAATTTTCTAAAAAACTATTAGGTCTTTTTGAACTTTTTTTTATCTTGTAGCCACTGATCACCTTTATAATCTATGCAAATTTGGGGATTGTAGCATGTATGGTGGTTTTGCAATTAACGTTAAAGTCTAATCCATGATCACGGCCATGATCACGGATTTTACAGGCAATAACGGATAAAATCCAAGTCGAATTCATAAGTCAGTTTCAAATCCGGATCACAATCACAGCTTACCCGCATTTTGGGACTGCCGTGGCCGAAATTGTTCAAATCTGTGATCGGGGGTATCCGAGCATCACTATCTGTGACCTCATCTGGAATATGGAATTCAGTTCTGGGCACCACATTACAGGAAAGATATTGCAGTTTTAGAGCAGGTGCAGAGACGAGCAACAAAATTGATACGTGGGATGAAAGGTCTCACTTACCAAGAAAGGTTACATAAACTGGGTTTATTTACTCTAGGGAAAAGACACCTTACTGGGGATCTAATTAAATCTAATTAACTTGTATAAATACATCAGAGGGCAATATAAAAGCTTGGCGGATGAGCTTTTTCTCCCTAGGCCTTCTCAGAGGACTAGAGGATATGATCTGCGCATGGAGGAAAACGTTTTAGCCATTTAATTAGGAAAGGGTTCTTTAAAGTAAGAGTGATTAAGATGTGGACTGCATTGCCACAGGAAGTAGTTATGGCAAATTCTATACCTGCATTTAAAGGGGGCTTAGATGCTTTCTGTTAGAATGTAAGTATACTTGAATTCTAGCATCAGGTACTGAAGTCTAGTAAAAGACTTAAAATACAGGTTCTCTTTAAGCAGAGTTTCTCAGAGAAGAGATGATGCCCGCAGTTACCAGGAACATGTTCCTGGTGGACTGCCACAGGTGTAAACTGCCCCCAACCGTGAGACGGCAGAAAGGTAAACAAAGCCAATATTTACAAAACATTGCATTCTTTGTAACTAGGGTATAAGCAAGGGGATATTAATTAATAAGGTGGGTCTCATGCCCATGCCAGCCAATTGTAGGCTTGGGGGGATGGCTCGGGTGATGTCAGAATTTAACTCTTTGATGTTCATATAAAATGGGGAGACCGGATGGAAGAGGGTACTTTTTAATCTACTTTCCAGCTATCCAGCTCTCTCTACGCTTCCTAGTTAGAATACTAGCTTCCTGTATGTATGCTGTAAATATATGTGATGTACATAGGACATAGGAAAGACTATTTATACTCTGAAGAAATCAATCTGTAACACAAGATGCTTAATAAACCCCTTTGAAAGGTGAAGAAGTCTGTCTCTGCTCTATCTCCTGTATGCTGTCGCTGTGAGTTTCAGCTCTGATGAGTTGCTGGTGCCGGAACAAAAAGGTGTGTGGTGCTGTTGCCCATAGCAACCAACATATATATTCTTACACTTTCCTTGTGTTGAAAGACATCCATGGCTACAATTACTAGCTAATGCCTAATGATGTTGATCCAGGGATTTTATCTGATTGCCATCTGGAGTCGGGAAGGAATTTTTCCCTTTAGGGGCTAATTGGACCATGCCTTGTAAGGGTTTTTCGCCTTCCTCTGGATCAATAGGGATATGTGAGGGAGCAGGCTGGTGTTGTACTTTTATAAAACAAGAGGTGGCGCTCTGGCATTCAAGAAATACATCCACATAAAACACAGTAGGTCAACAGTCCATGTACAATGCACCTAAAATCTAAAATGACCCAAAAATCATTTATAACTTTGGAGTTATCTTCATCTAATAGGAGGTCATATTCTGCTGCATATTATTAACTAACTTAACCATCAGCTTGTCATCTGCTATATAACCGATGTGTCCCTTCATTGAAACATATTTCTTTCCATAAATTGCCTGACTTAGTGCAACCGTGTAAATAGACTTCATAAAACATAGAACATATTGGTCTAAGCACTACTCATTATAGCAATAGTGGATGAAAAAGGATTTATTACACATATAGGACTCACAAACTTGCTCTTTGATAGGAGCCAAACACAGTATTATATTAAAATAATTTTCTGCGCAGAAAGTATTTAAAAACCACGGGGGGCCATCAATTTCTTGATGTTTTGTCAGGTCTCATCTGCTTACGGGGACGGCGGCCATGCTGACTCAAAACGTCCCCGCAGTCAGACGTTTACCTCCTACTACTGCAATCATACAACGACAATCCTGCTTTCACACAGCAGCTGCCTCCCTGCTAGCAGGGACAAAGTCCATATAGCTATTGCATATATGCACAATTAGCCGGCAAGGGCAAATACTGACACTTCATCTGTTCAGCTATTCAGCTATATTCAGTGTGGCATAAGCTTCTTTCTAAGCACAGCATGGCAGCATGACAGGAAAGCAACTCAATAAAGTAAGCAGCACAAAAGCAGTCGTTAATGAAGCGGTATACTAGCAGCTTGCAGCATTCAAACTTTTGCATTTTTCATCAGCATTTGTCAGGCCTAGAGGCTCAGCAAAGCGGCATGCACCAGCTGGTATTACCATGCAATATGGACCACTAGGTAGTTTGTGATATACTTGCAGCTTCCTGTGTTAGAGAAGTGCCGTTCCTCCCAGATCTTTCCTCCAATGATGGGCAAACATTTCCTCATCAGCGGGTGCAGTCTCTTGCTCCTGGGTTATATGCATCGGCTTCCTCTCAAAGATTCCAATATCGCTGCGTATACCGGCATGTAGGGATTTAGACGGCCTGGCGTCTCACGTGCTACTCCGCACGGAACTTGATGGCCCCTGCTGCCTATGCATTTCGCGTCATCAGACACTTCATCAGGGCGTGGTTAGCGTTGCCGTCACAGCCCTATTTACGTTCCCACTGTCTCCGCCTCCACTTGGGTTCCGCCTTTCATGTGCGTCAGTGCGTGGCCTCTTCCGCACTTAACGCACGTACAGTTCCGCATTTCTTGCATGTCAGCAGATGGCTCCTTCCGCATTACATGCATCACCACAGTAACGTTCCGTGCGTGCAGCCAATCTGATAGTTCCTTGGCATGACCTCATGGTTTCTACTGCCATCTAGTGGCATAACAAGAGATTCCTTTCCATCAAAAGAGGTAACTGTAATGAATACATTTATTTCACTTCTGAACCTTTTTAGGTAGCAACTATTCTGCTGCATATCCTGCCACAGTTGCATGTGAGTGGACCTCCACCAACACCCTTTGTGTGCCACTCACCGCTATATTAGACCAACCAATGGTCTATATGCACATTGGGACCGTTCCCGGGTCGTTCCCCACCTCTCGATCATAGTGCTTTCTTTAATCCAGAAATATCTTCTTGATCAACAATACACCTCAATAAAAAATACTCCACATAGCGTAATACTGCTAAAAACAATTTAATTATAAAAAGCAATTGCACTTACAATCTCCAAAAAAGCATAGAGTGATTTTGGCACCGACTCTCCCCCGCATTGGTGGCCAGGCTGGCAGGCTTCAGTGTTGGACCCTATCGCTCCTCCGCTGCGCACACGGTAGACGTTGGGAGACCTGTTCGCCCGTCCTCGCCACTACAAGCCACTCAGTACCAGATCCTCTTCCGCATCAGACTCCGCCCTATCGATTTCGTCACTTTGTGACTCATCAGGGGCATGGAGTCTGATGCGTATGGCGAAAAAAATATAGCGTACCCACTCCTCCCTACTCCCCGCCCCCTCTCTAGGTATCCTATTGGTTAAGCGTGTGATGGACCAGCCTGGCCACCAATGCGGGGGAGAGCCCGTGCCAAAATCACTCTATGCTTTTATAACCTTTTGGAGATTGTAAGTGCAATTGCTTTTTATAATTAAACACACACACACATCACACACACATCACACACACACACACACACACACACACACACACACACACACCACACACACACACACACACACACACACACACACACACACACACACACACACACACACACACACACACACACACACACACACACAGATCAAGAATTGTTCTCCTTATTGAGCTCCTGTGCTGAAGTTATGTCAGTTATGTCTGTTTGTAGTATTTCAAAAAAATACAGCTGGGAGGCTGCAGGATTTGCTAAATGTTTAAGGTTCGGTTGACACTTCAGACAGATCTCCAATGACCAGTCAGAGCGGACAGTGTAGTATCCACTCTGATGGTCCATTGTGGTTTATTTGGGGTCTGGAGCAGATACATTTGCACCATAGGCTGATCTGGAAAACGCATCTGCTTGTTAGGAAAACTCCTGCAGGTTGTGACTTGGCATTCCACTTATCCAACAGATCTGCTGTAAACTGGGCTATGTGAATAGGTTATATAGGTTAATAACATAGAATCCATTGAGCGTTTGTCAATCCAGTAAAACAGGGGATCAGTTAAAAATGGCACCAGAGCCTACAGTGTAAAAATGGCGCCGCATGTATTTGCATTATAAAACGATATTTATTGTTTTATGAGTTAAAAAATGGCGCCGCACTAAAAACGATATTTATCGTTTTATGACTCCCATAAAACGATAAATATCGTTTTGAATTGTAAGTCATAAAACGATAAATATCGTTTTGAAATGTAAGTCATAAAACTATATATATGTGTGTGTGTGTGTGTGTGTGTGTGTGTGTGTGTGTGTGTGTGTGTATACACACACACACATACATATATATGCACACACACACACACACACATATATACACACACACACACACACACACACACACTCACACACACACACCACACATCTCACACACACACACACACACACACATCTCACACACACACACACACCACACACACACACACACACACACACACACACACATCACAGACACACACACACACACACACACACCACACATCTCACACACACACACACACACACATCTCACACACACACACACACACACACACATCACAGACACACACACACACACACACACACACATCTCACACACACACACACACACCACACACACACACACACACACACACACACACACACACATCACAGACACACACACACACACACACACACACCACACATCTCACACACACACACACACACATCTCACACACACACACACACACACACACACACACATCACAGACACACACACACACACACACACACACACATCTCTCACACACACACACACACCACACACACACACACACACACACACACACACACATCACAGACACACACACACACACACACACCACACATCTCACACACACACACACACATCTCACACACACACACACACACACACACACATCACAGACACACACACACACACACACACACACACACCACACATCTCACACACACACACACACACATCTCACACACACACACACACACACACACACACACACACACACACACACACACACACACACACACACACACACACACACACACACACACACACACACACACACACACACACATCTCACACACACACACACACACACACATCACACACACACACACACACACACACACACACACACACACACACACACACACACACACACACACACACATCACAGACACACACACACACACACACCACACATCTCACACACACACACACACACATCTCACACACACACACACACACACACACATCACAGACACACACACACACACACACACACACACACACACATCTCACACACACACACCACACACTTATATATATACACACACATATATATGTACACAGGGGCAAATCCAGGATTTCCAAGGGGGGGATTCCTGAAAGTGGCGTGTGGGTGTGGCCAAAACATGGTGTGGGTGGAGCCAAATACTAGCAGTTTCTAGGCTAAATTGCACCCAGGGTGAGGGCGTAAAATGCGCCCCCAACGTGGAGACAGGTATAGGTGCCCGCAGTATAGGTAGCCAGCTATAGGTCCCTCCCCCCAGTATAGGTAGCCCATATAGTTGCCCCCAGTATAGGTTAGATAGGTATATGCCCCCCAGTATAGGTTAGATAGGTATATTCCCCCCCCAGTATAGATTAGATAGGTATATGCCCCCCAGTATAGGTTACATAGTTACATAGTTACATAGTTATTTTGGTTGAAAAAAGACATACGTCCATCGAGTTCAACCAGAGAACAAAGTACAACACCAGCCTGCTCCCTCACATATCCCTGTTGATCCAGAGGAAGGCGAAAAAACCCTTACAAGGCATGGTCCAATTAGCCCCTAAAGGGAAAAATTATTTCCCGACTCCAGATGGCAATCAGATAAAATCCCTGGATCAACATCATTAGGCATTACCTAGTAATTGTAGCCATGGATGTCTTTCAACGCAAGGAAAGCATCTAAGCCCCCTTTAAATGCAGGTATAGAGTTTGCCATAACGACTTCCTGTGGCAATGCATTCCACATCTTAATCACTCTAACTGTAAAGAACCCTTTCCTAAATAAATGGCTAAAACGTTTTTCCTCCATGCGCAGATCATGTCCTCTAGTCCTTTGAGAAGGCCTAGGGACAAAAAGCTCATCTGCCAAGCTATTATATTGCCCTCTGATGTATTTATACATGTTAATTAGATCCCCTCTAAGGCGTCTTTTCTCTAGACTAAATAAACCCAGTTTATCTAACCTTTCTCGATAAGTGAGACCTTCCATCCCACGCATCAATTTTGTTGCTCGTCTCTGCACCTGCTCTAAAACTGCAAAATCTTTTTTGTAATGTGGTGCCCAGAACTGAATTCCATATTCCAGATGTGGCCTTACTAGAGAGTTAAACAGGGGCAATATTATGCAATATTATGCTAGGTTAGATAGGTATATGCCCCCCAGTATAGATTAGATAGGTATATGCCCCCAGTATAGGTTAGATAGGTATATGCCCCCCAGTATAGGTTAGATAGGTATATTCCCCCAGGATAGATTAGATAGGTATATGCCCCCCAGTATAGGTTAGATAGGTATATGCCCCCCAGTATAGGTTAGATAGGTATATTCCCCCAGGATAGATTAGATAGGTATATGCCCTCCAGCATAGGTTAGATAGGTATATGCCCCAGTATAGGTTAGATAGGTATATGCCCCCAGTATAGGTTAGATAGGTATATGTCCCCCAGTATAAGTTAGATAGGTAAATGTCCCCCAGTATAGATTAGATAGGTATATGTCCCCCAGTATAAGTTAGATAGGTAAATGTCCCCCAGTATAGATTAGATAGGTGGAGGAAGGTGCCCCTGTGTGGGGAGAAGATTGCCCTGGGGAGAAAAGACAGAATAAAATGATGGAGGCACCAGCCGCGCCAATATGGGATGCGGGAGCCGGCTTTATTCCTTGCTCCCTCCCTCCCTCTGAATGCCCCCACCTGCTGTGAATGTGTGCCCGGCTCCCCCATGAGTGTGTGCGCAGTGGAGCGGTAGGTCCTCTTACCGCAGATCAGGCGCACCGGCAACTAGTCTCTCTGCTTCCTGTGATGTCATGGTAAACAGGAAGCAGGAGACTCCAGTTGCTGGTCCGGTCTCGGTGCAGGGGGGTGTTCCAGACACCCGGAACACCCCCTTCCGTGCGCCACTGGTACACACACACACACACACACACACACACACACACACACACATATTATATATATATACTGTATATAAATACACACACACACACACACACACACACGTATATATACAGTATATACACACACACACACACATAAAGACTTAGTGTATATTTAAAAAGATTAATAAACCAATAAACTATAAATAACGTTTTTGCATTAAACCATAAAAATTGATCTAGGAAAGGAACTTTCAACTCTTAAAAAACAAAAATATTGTTTTTCGTGAAACAATAAATATCGTTTTTAGTAAAAACGATAAATATCGTTTTTAAAAAAATATTGTGCGTAACCAGGCGCCATTATTTGGCCGGCGCCATTTTTAACTGGACGCGTAAAACAGACATGACGTGTCAGTTTCTTAGCTCAAGTGCTAGGTTCACACTTTAACCAGATCTCCAATGTCCAGCCGGAGGGGACAGTGCAGTATCCATTCTGATGGTTCCTTTGTGTTCCTGAGAAGATGTGTTTCCATCATGTGGCCTAATTCACCAAGTAAGATTGCCATATGCTGGCAGACAATGCTAATTTTACCATTACCACCAATTACAGATAAGCACACGTTGCCCAATTAGCTCAGCTAGACCTGTATTACCTAAATAACTGTTGGATATGATTTCTATCCAGAACATTGGCATAGGACACATGGTGAAACCATCTCAAAATGCTTGCTGTGTTACAGAAACCAGATCAGGTCACTGCTATTATTACCCTGGGAACAGAAACCATCAGAACCAGTCTAGTGATTAAATGGCCAGTGAAACTGGCATTATCCTATCTCAAAGAATGGGACCCTTGGATGATAAAGCCATAGAAACCGAGGGGACAATGGAAGTTCTCATGGGAAGCAGTCTTGTTAGCAGATGGACAATACCCCAACAGTTTCTGTATGCCTGAGACAATGAGGGCATGGTCACCTTTCAACATCAAACACCTGTGTGAGTGACACCAACATCACAGGACCTCATGAGTGAGGTTACAGCGCCACCTGGAGGTCCAACGAAGACATAACTGGCAAGGACAGGGGGGCGGAATGATACCTGAGCTGGGGGTGGTCGTGTGGGTGTGTGTGTGTGTGTGATGAATGGATTTCTTGGCTATTTAAGCCATAAGAGAGAAAGGCTAGGAGTTCTCTCCGAGAAGAAGAAGCTTTCATAAGGCTCTATAGATTCCATCAGCAGCAGCATAGAGAGACAACAAGCCTCCATTTTGATTAAGATATAGAGTGCCTGCATTGATACGCAATTAGTAGATAGGACTAGAGGAGCGCCTTAACTTGTAACTTTTCTGTCTACTTTGTTATGCTTTTCTTTAATTTGGAAGAACAATAAATAACTTGACTACAACCAAGGACTGTTATTTACGCAAGTAGACTAGGAAACCAAGTAGCAGATATATCATTTGGCACCCCAGATAGCGTGTGGAATAGTCAAATCCACATAGAACTCCACAATATTGTAACTGCTACAGAAAACGGATCAAGAACATCCAGTCGCTGCAATCCAGGTTTCCTAGACGATTGATGAAATCCACCTGACGGTTACTACAGACGCCAGGACTCCTTTGAAGAATCCAGGTCCAAGGTATCACCTGAGTTTCGCGCTGGTCGTGAAGACAGAGACGCCTGAATCGTTACCTGAAGTGCTGTGAAGTATTCCATCGCTGAGCGGACGCGCAAAGCTGGTGAAGTATGAACACTTTCTTATCTATGACTAATATGCATATATAGTACTGTATTGCTCTTGTTTTTTGATGATGTTTGTTAGTTCTTAATTGTGTTAGTAAGCCTGTATTAGCTATTCAGTGGTTGCCGGCAGAGACAGGATTGATCACCCTGTGCTAACTGAAGTACCCATAGGATCTATAGGAATAAAACCAGACGTTTTTGAGGGAAAGTGAATTGGAATATTTTCTAGTGTTCACGTGAAGGGGAAGTAGCCTTCTGCCCAATAGGAGACCTCTCTGGCCTGGATCTTAGATCAATAAGAAATTGGTCTGTGTATGTGGGATACGGTCAGTTAGAAGTAGGTAGAGCATTGAACCAATTTGTGTAATTGGATGCACGATACCTGTGGAACAGACTTGTATGTCTGAATTGATAGCTCTAGGATACGTATTACATGTATAAGTTGTTAATAACACTTGTGTAACTTGGTATTGACATTGGTGTAACTGGTTATTGAAACTAGTATAATCGGTATTGAAATTGGTGTTGTTTGTATTAAAACTGGTCTAGTTTTGTATTGAAGCTAGGGTATTTAATTGTTGAGAATTGTGTAAGTTGTCAGTCATTGAAACTTGCTAGCATTGTTGTGTTAAGTGGTCTCAAATTGTCTTAGTGAGACGATAGTGAAGTACTGTTTGTGTGTTTTTGTAATCAAAGTTTTTTTTTTTTTAACTTTGAGCTCCGTTACTGGGAAATTGTAAAAATGGAAGTTGTTTCAGAATTCCTTAAAAAGTATTCCTCTGCAAATTATCGCTCATGTGTGGATGAGGCTTTGACTCATCAGTATAGTGATTTAGAAAAGCAGTGTGAAATGCAGAATGAAAGATTACAGACCAAGGTTTCTTCTAAAAAAAATAGAAAACAGAGAATGGCCAATCTCATTGATATGTTAATTAAGATGAAAGAGCTAGCGTTACAAAAGGAGTTGCAGTTTTACACTGAAAAAGCTCAGCTAAGAGAAGAAATTGATAGCATTACAAAAAATTGCTTAGCCATGGATATTAAAAATAATGCTTGTGAATGTGAGGAATTGAAGGAGGAAGTTGATAAACTTTTTGTAGAGAATGGTGATTTACAAGAGTGTTTAGATGATTGTGATTCTAGATGTAGACTCAGGGAATTACAGATAGCATCTTTGGAACAAAGAGAGTCACAGAAAGACAATGTTATTCAAATGCTTACAGAGCAGCTGGCTCAAAAGGAACAAGGTTTACAGTTGTTAAAAGCACAAGGTAACAATGCATGCAACCAGGGTAATAGCTCAGGTTACAAATCCCTGGGAGAGGAGCAAAGAGGCAGAGAGGAGCATCCGATTTGTACTGCAGACGAATCTCAATCTCCTCCTGAGCTGTCATTAAATCAAAATTCCACACTCTTTACTCCTATCCCAGACAGGATTGATCACCAACACAGAAATGCTCAAGGGCAAGGTCATGCAAATCATAATGTGCACTCCACAACACTCTCTATACAGGATCGCACAAACCTGTGCCAGATATTGGGGAAGTTTGACACTTCAGCCTCACCTGTCAGCCTCTCCAATAAGCTGGAAGCTGTAGTCACTCAATATAATTTGGGAAACAGAGATGCCTGTGCGCTACTGCGTGCATGGCTCCCTTCACAGCTGTGTGAGAAATTACTGCCTCCTGTGGGGACTCATACTGGTCTGTTGGCAGAACTTAATTCCAATTGGGGAAATGCAGCAGACAGAATGGGAGAGTTACAGAGAGTGATGGGAGGGAGAGATGCTAGAGGAACCAATGCGCTAGAAAATGCCAGATTTAGAAAAGGTGAAGACCCTGTTTTATTTTGCAGTGAATACTTGTCACTGTACAAATCCACATTTAATTGCCCAGATATGTCTCCTGACGACGGTAGTTTTCTTTACTCGATGGCTAACAAGTGTACCTTTGTGGATTATCACACAAAGATTGCACTCAGAAATGCTAATTCATACCAGACATTTCTGAACATAATAAAGGACTGGATTCAGGAGACAAATCAGGACAATAAAGTGCAAAGGAAAATTGCAGAGGTAACTAAGAGTGAAGGAAGAGTCAGATCCACTGGCAAATGTTATAAATGTGGGCATATGGGACATTTCATGAGAGACTGTAAATTGAACAGGAGAGTAGGGGGTAACAGAAGTTTTTCTGACAGGAAAGATCAGAAGAGGCCTGGACCAGACAGGGTGCAGAGGGAAAAAGTCCAAGATCCCGATGTTACCCTATATGGTCCACTCCTAAAAGAGCTAGAGAGGGTTAAAAGTAAAATCGCTGAAATTCCAGAGGAATACAAGACCCCACCCCCATCCAATCCTTATGTGAAACCATAGGGATTACAGGCCCCACCCTTGTCCCCAGTATGTCAACTTGAAAGGGACAAGGGCAATAGACCACATATCCAGGGAGCGGTAGGGGGCCATCGCGCTGATATACTTCTGGATACAGGAGCAGCTGTCAGTTTGACAAATATGACATTGACAGCGGACCCTAATGGCAAGTCAATTTTTTTGAGAGGTTTTGGAGGTCAGGTAGTTCCTGCATTGCAATCAATGCCAGTGCCCATAAACATAGGAAACCTGGACATACAACACAGTATGTACCTGTCTCCTACACATGAGGGCACCATCATTGGATCAGATGTGATGAGAGCACATGGTTTGGTGGTCGATCTATGTAATTGGATGTTGTGGAGAGGGTCCAGGTACAAAGGGAAGGTTTGCATGATTACTGACAATTATGGGTTGGCATCAGTGAAACCCAGTGACACTATGGATCCCAGAGCATTGTTAAAAACGAATGATCAAAGGTTAGCTGAAATCTTGTGGCAGCATGACAAAGTGTGGGCGACATACAAAAATGAGTGTGGCAAGGTGACAAATATGATTGTCAAAGTAGAAGGCCCAGATCCCTTACCACAGAAACAGTACAAGATTCCCCCTGAATCAATTCCATTTGTACAGTGCACCATTGAAAATTTGTTGGCACAAGAAGTGATTAGAGAATGCCAATCAACAAATAATGCACCCCTATGGCCAGTAAAAAAGGGTAATGGTTGGCGACCCTGTCTAGATTTCCGTGCACTAAACAAATGTACCCCATCTGTCACCAATGTTGTGGCCAAAATGCCCGATATGATGACAGCGCTCAAATCATCTGCAGCAGTGTGTTCGTCTATCGACGTCTCAAATGGCTACTTTTCGATCCCCATTCACCCAGATAGCCAATACAAATTTGCATTTTGTTTCCAAGGAAAGCAATACACTTTCTGCAGGCTGCCACAAGGGTTCAAGTCCAGTTCAACCTATTTTCATAAATGCATGATTGATGTTTTAAAATCTTTTTCAGAACCAGAATGTATCATTCAATATGTGGATGATGTGCTTATCCAGACAGACACTAGGGAGCAGCACTATGCTCTCCTTAATGAGTTACTAACATTAATCGAGAAAGCAGGGTTAAAGCTAAACCCAATGAAGGCCCAGTTAATGAAAGATTCTGTTTCCTTTTTGGGAGTTGTAGTTTCAAAGGGGGGGAGGACTCCTGACCCAAACAAATGTGAAACTATCCAGAAACTTCCAAGGCCCAATACAAAAACAGCACTGCGACAATTCTTGGGTGTTGTCGGTTTCTGCCGAGACTTCATTGAAGGATTTGCAGAAAACGCAAAACCTCTTTATGAGTTATTGAAAAGTGACAAAAGGCAAGCAGATCCGCTAGAGTGGGCAGAAGAACAGGAACAGGGATTTAAACTGTTGAAAATCACTTTAATGCAAGCCCCAGCATTAAGTAATCCCAACATGGAATTGCCATTTGCTATACAAGTGTACACATCAGATGTAGCAATCACGGCTGTGTTGCTGCAAGAGAGGCAAATAAAATGGGTACCTGTTGGATATTTTTCTCGAGTGCTTAGTCCAGTTGAGAGGGGATTTGATGACTGTGTCAGGAACTTGATGGGTGTGCATTGGGCGGTTCTTGCAACTGAACACATTGTAGGCTTTGGGACGCTGACTCTACAGACACCCCATACTCCCATTAAGATGCTTCTAGAACGCACCCTCAGTGGAGTATCATCCCAAAGGGTAGCCCGATGGCTGATTGATCTAACGCCTAGAAACCTCACGGTGATGCACAATGCCACATACGTTCTTCCTCAGTTAATGCAATATGAGGGTACGCAACATGATTGCGGAGAATTCCACCGAACAAAAACACAGGAGATCTTCAGATTAGGGGAAGGAAAGGAAGATCTCAGAGTCTGGGTAGATGGATCTCGGTACTGGGAGGGAGGAAGTTTCCACACAGGATACGCCCTGTGGTGTCCACAGACACGAGAGGAAATTTTGATAAAATGTCCCAGGAATTTCTCAGCCCAAAGAGCAGAATTAGAGGCAGTAAGAGAAGCCATTATGCATTTCAGTGCAGGCCCAATTACAATCTTCTCAGATAGTGCATATGTCACCAGGTCACTGACTGAATACATGCCCTTATGGCACACTAGAGGATTCAGTGATGCTTCCGGTAAATCCCTAATGCATACTGCAGTGTTCCAAGACATTTGGGCCAAAGCAAGCTCTGAACCACAAAGAGTGGCCATAATCAAGATAAAAGCACACCAGAAAGGCAGTGATGAGTTAGCAGTGGGAAACAACAAGGTAGATGAGCTAGCAAAAGAGGCAGCTTTGATAGGGGTTAAGTGGGCTCCCTATGATATAGAGGGACAACAGGCTTGGGAAGAAGAGGATTTTGAAGGCAGGAAAAATGATACAGACCTAGCTGAACTACTGCCTGTACTTAAGACCCCTACCCCTTGTTTAGCCGAGGAGCAGGATAAAGATGAATCCTTAAAACATCTTAAAAATCTAGTTAGAGGCAAAGCGGCAGATGTTCCTCAGGATTTTGTAATGCGAGATAACCTTCTCCATAAAAACACCATTGAAGGATTATGTTTTGTTGTGCCATCCCAGCATCAAAAGGACATAGCAAAGGAAAATCACCGACTGACAGGTCACATGGGTGTTCAAGGCACCTTAAAATTCATTCAGACAAAGTATTGGTGGGAAGACATGAATAACACAGTTCTGAAAATTGTTCAGGAGTGTCTTATTTGTGCTCAGATGAACCCCAGGCCAAAAGGCCAGAGACCTGTGCTTGCTAGAGTGCCTGTAGCTGAAGGCCCCTGGGAAAATCTACAAATTGATTTTATAGGTCCTTTACAAAGTGCTCCGGGAGGGTACAGATATCTGTTGGTGGTGGTGGATGTGTTTTCAAAATGGGTAGAAGCCCTACCTATGAGGAAAGACTCAGCTGCGGCTACCGCCAAGGCCTTATGGACAGAGGTCCTGTCCCGGTGGGGATTCCCAAAAACAATCGAGTCAGATAGAGGCACCCATTTCACAGGGAAAATCATGACCGGAGTTTGTAATCTGCTTGGGGTAGAACAAAGATTTCATGTACCATATCATCCCCAGTCCTCTGGCATGGTGGAAAGAATGAACAGAACCCTAAAAGAGAGGCTTAAAAAAATTGGTCCTACAATCGGGTAAAGATTGGTTGACTCATTTACCAACCATTTTAATGGCCATAAGAGGGTCAGCAGCCAGAGGCACGGTACTGACCCCATATCAATTGATGACAGGGAGAATCATGAATCTCAGCCACCCAGCTGATCCCATGCTCAGCACACCCCTGAAAGAGAGTGCGGAAAAGGAAAAATTCCTGAGTCAATTACAGGAGCAAGTGCAAAAGTATCTGCACTTTGCGGCCAGTAATATGGCTCCAAAGCAAAGGGAACACCCTAACAGACCACCGATTGCATTAAAAGTTGGGGATAAGGTGATGGTGAAAAATTTTGTACCCAAATCCTCATGGGATGCAAACTGGACAGGTCCCTTTGAGATCACCATAGCCTTAAGTGATCAAGTGGTCAAGGTTAAGCGTTTGGGCATTAAAAATGGCAAATGCATGAAAAGGAGGGAAGTGGAGAAATGGGTTCATGCAGATCAGTGTAAGAGATATGACTGTTAAGAACTGATACCGCACTTGTCTTCTTCTTTTCCAGAGCCCAGTGGAGCGAAAATTAACAGAACGGAGGCATCTGGACAATGTACATAAAAATTTTATTTTTCATGGTGCTGATTAGGCTGTGTAGTAGTGACACAGTGGAACTTGAGGAGGAATACTCTGGGTATGGAGATGAAGATATGGAATTACATAATCCAGAGTCAATAATGACAAAGCAGATAAAACAATGGATATATTTGCAACAAAAACATGAGGACAACAATAACAGGAGAAGAAAATCTAGACTGACAATGGATCGCCGTGTGCCATTGGAAACATACCAATGGGGCAATCAGGACGGAGATCAATATAGAAAGTTTTTTTCATTTGGCAGGTTTAATCCCAATTCCAGAGACAATAGGCTTTCATTTGTACACGGAAATCCTGAGTTTAAACTTGAATCTCTGCAGTCATATGTGAATGTGAAAATATATATGAACGAAACGGGTTATTGGTTGGGGGGTGAAAAAGGAACGCAGGTTCAAGAACACCAGGATATACACTATGGGATTATACATGAACACTTAAAGGAAGGAGAATATGTATTTATGTGTGGTGTATATTGGTATAGAAACCTGCAACCAGCAAACACACCCAAGGAAATTACACTCACATACAGGGATGAGAATCTGGGTGGATTCCAAAGGGTTCCGATGACACAAGAACGAGGTGATAATTTCATAATCGGGTCAATATCCAGAGCCTATAAGTCATACAGAGAGGCAGTAGGCTATTGGAAATGTGAAACAGCAGACATAGAAGTGGGGGAGATACAAATCCTCGATGGGCCATCGGAGCACTTGGAAATCTGCACAGAGAGCAAGACAAATGACTCGAGGGAGTATGAGTACTTGGAGTTAGGACAACCACTCCAAGTAAATCTAAATTCTAAAAGAACACTTATCACTGAGGTACAATATGCCATGTCCACCTGGCACTTTAACATATCTCAGTGGTTAATAAAGACCTACTATCCGGTATGTGCTAAATACACCCGCAATCAAGTACGTGGTTTGTACAACTGGATTACTCCCAAGAGTAATACGGGTAGACGTGCAAGCACCAGAAATGGGCGCCTACTCTTGAGGAGTAATCGAGAGAAAAGGGATGTATTTGGCACTGTACTCGGAGGAGTTGGTACAGGAATGGGAATCCTAAATGAAGCCGATATTGAGATTATAAGGAATAAGTTGTCTGCCATAGCATTAGATAGCAAACAAGGATTTGTTAAACAGAGAGAGATCAATGATATTCTTGACAACATTCAGCAAAAACATATAAACACACAGGTGAATGTTGCTAGGGATTTCATTGAGAACTTCAAGACACTGGTCGACAACGTAGTGAGAAGAGGAAGGAATACATCATGGGCGTTGGTCTGCACGCAAGGACAGACAGAACTGTCAACCAACATCAAATTAATAATACAGTCACTGCATGAAGGTGAATGGCCTTTTGAGCTGCTTTCCCAAGTTGGTAAACATCTCCCAAAACACATAACTTTTACTAGTCCAAAATGGTGAGCGAGTTCGTGGTTGGGGTGTACTGATCCAGATTCTGAAAAATGCTATGCGACTTCACTTATAGTGTATTCAGAGTCGTGCCTGGTTATTATATATGATATTAAGTCCATTGGTATACTAACCGGAGAATCTTTAATCTTACACCCGAGGCTGAACTTCCCACAGGTGATTAGGGAGAAGGGAAAATGGCAACAGGTTGATGTTTCCCTCTGTCTGCAGCGAAACCATGATGTATTGTGTTCCCCAGGTCAATTCAGGAGGGTAGATGAAAGATGTTGGGAGGATGCTTCCATTTGTGTGTTGGATGGAGAGAACATTGGCAGGGACAAGGCACCAGTGTACTATTTAGGACATAAAAGGGTTTGCTTTTTTGTCCTGGATACTACTAACGTAACATTAATCCTAGACCAAGGATGCTCTGTAACAGTATCTGTGGCTAGAGGCTCTTGGTGTACCCTTGGCAATGTTTCTGAAATCCAAACTACTAAATGGAACTATAGCATTCCTTCTGTCGCACGGTGGGTCATTGATTTTAAGTATAACAATCCTGTTGATATCCAGATGATGAATTTGGGAATGGGAAAAGAGTTACAGGATTGGTTGGAAAAGTTAGACAGAGATGAGTATGTGCTGAGGGAATTGCAAGAAGAAGGTGCTAATGCAACTATAATGGTACACCATGATCAAAATGAACTTAAGAAGGTGGAACGTATGTTAGAAACAGACTCAGAGGGCTACTGGTGGGAATATATCTTCGGTTATTCTAACAAAGCTAATACTATACTGAACTACTTGATGCACCCAGTTGTAGTGTTACTAATTGTTACCATAACTCTATCAGTAGGACAGATAGGCATGTGTGTTTTTATGAGGTACTTGTATAAAAAGATGCAGTTCCCTCCTAAGATGATGGGAACGCCACCAAACAGTGCAGTCTCCTCCTTCCAGGCAGAGACTCTACTGTGTGGGGTAGAACCGGAACGAGAGCAGATCTGTAAAAATTGTCACAGAGAAGGGCACGGCATACAGAACTGCTTCATTCCTTACCGAAAAACACAGATGTATATATGAGGAGTCTAATATGATGAAGGGATATAGGAAAGTGACAGATGAATGAATATAGGTATATGAAGAGTGAAGCATAGCCAATATGCCAGTGACACACCCTTGTGTGCCACACATATTCAGAACGGTTGGAGGACATAGAGACGAAATTGGCAGAAAAAATGGTAGCAACCGATGTAATGACTTTATTTGCATAATTTTTGTATTGTAATTTTTATGTATATAATAGTGAATGTATATGATTGGGTGGCTCCTCTAGGTCCAGGCTATCATAGTGGGTATAATACATTGGCATGGTCAGTGAGAATGAATTTGAATGAAAGGTGTGTAAATGGACTACCTGAAGCAAAGGTAAAATTCTCGCCCCTAGGAGCGGAAGAGAACCCAGTTATTGATGAAGGACTGTGTGTGTGTGTGCCTTTCAGGCACAAAGCGGCATATGTTGGATATGATTTCTATCCAGAACATTGGCATAGGACACATGGTGAAACCATCTCAAAATGCTTGCTGTGTTACAGAAACCAGATCAGGTCACTGCTATTATTACCCTGGGAACAGAAACCATCAGAACCAGTCTAGTGATTAAATGGCCAGTGAAACTGGCATTATCCTATCTCAAAGAATGGGACCCTTGGATGATAAAGCCATAGAAACCGAGGGGACAATGGAAGTTCTCATGGGAAGCAGTCTTGTTAGCAGATGGACAATACCCCAACAGTTTCTGTATGCCTGAGACAATGAGGGCATGGTCACCTTTCAACATCAAACACCTGTGTGAGTGACACCAACATCACAGGACCTCATGAGTGAGGTTACAGCGCCACCTGGAGGTCCAACGAAGACATAACTGGCAAGGACAGGGGGGCGGAATGATACCTGAGCTGGGGGTGGTCGTGTGGGTGTGTGTGTGTGTGTGATGAATGGATTTCTTGGCTATTTAAGCCATAAGAGAGAAAGGCTAGGAGTTCTCTCCGAGAAGAAGAAGCTTTCATAAGGCTCTATAGATTCCATCAGCAGCAGCATAGAGAGACAACAAGCCTCCATTTTGATTAAGATATAGAGTGCCTGCATTGATACGCAATTAGTAGATAGGACTAGAGGAGCGCCTTAACTTGTAACTTTTCTGTCTACTTTGTTATGCTTTTCTTTAATTTGGAAGAACAATAAATAACTTGACTACAACCAAGGACTGTTATTTACGCAAGTAGACTAGGAAACCAAGTAGCAGATATATCAATAACACAGACTGGTTTGAAAGTGCTTCCATTCTACACTTCAGGCAATTAATTACAAATGTTTTTGCTTTAACAGTCATGCAATACAAAGAATTATGCATATATTGGCTTTCCATCATGCTATACACAGAATTAATCAGAATCCTGAACTATTACCAAACATTACCCTGGGATACCACGTGAGTGATTCATGCAATAATCCTTCTGTGGCTGTTATATACACTTTACATATTCTGTCTGGAAAAGGAACAATAATCCCAAATTACTCATGCTTCAGAAAAGACAAACTGGTGGGTTTTATTGGAGATAACCATTCACCAACAACAATACCAATGGCAGAAATACTTGGGATCTATGGCTATCCACAGGTAAGTGTCACTGTAAAACCTTAAAGCAATCCCAAACTTGGCTTCAAAATAAGATATTAAGATAAGATATTAACCTGAAAACAGGAAATATTATACACTTTGTTTTCATAGTAGTTCAGGCAATGACACTGGTCAATTTCCGGTCAATATTGACCATTCCTTAGGCCTTTGCAAAATAAGGAATCTCCAATTGGCAATCCTTGTTTGCAGCCGATTGAACCGCTCCAGACCCACAGGATGGTGAGGTAGGCATTTGATCTGTCCAATTGCTATATATTGCATTAAAGCAAATCAAGTAAAAAAGGGCACAGGAGCCAACATTTACCGTTTTTGCCTAAAAATGTGGCTTTTACACTGCAGCTAACATGTTACATTTGGGCGCCGAAAGGCACCCAACAATCACCAAACAGTGCAAATATCTGCACCCGGAGATGCCCGACTGACTCGCTGGTGCCGTGGGTTTATGGAAATGCATATTGCAGAAATGCAAAGTGCAAACTGTTTGCCGATAGTTGGGCGCCTATGCGGATAGCTGTTAGCCGCATATGTGGCTTTGCATTGGGGAGGGGGGTGTTAAGGTTTAGGAGTGGGGTTAGGGTTAAGTACCACCAGGGGAGGAGTCTTAGAGTTATGCAATATGCACCATGGAGGGGGAGCTTAGGTTTTTGGCACCACCAGGGGGGTCTTAAAGCAGTAGGATCAGCCATACTATGCCAGGGAAAAAACACATATATAAGTAGATAAATACTTGATCTACTTACATAACACATGTATTATACTGTCCACATTTTGATTTCAGTGAATGTTATATAGTAAATGACGAGAATTCTGTTAGTGGTGGGGGCCATGTCTTTTGCCCACAGTTAAGGCTAACTCGTGATGTCATTTCTGCCCTTTACTTTTTTTCTTGTCTCCTCCAATCGCTGAGTCGCCTCGGCCTTGCTTGTAAACACAAGTGAGCAGGGGATCAGGTTTCAGATAAGCAGCTAACAGGGAAATAAAGGAAAGAGGAGGAATACATCTATATATATAAAATCGGATGTATGTATGTATGTGTGTGTGTGTGTGTGTGTGTGTGTGTGTGTGTGTGTGTGTGTGTGTGTGTGTGTGTGTGTGTGTGTGTGTGTGTGTGTGTGTGTGTGTGTGTGTGTCGCGATCACGTGAAAACGGCTTAACCAATTTGAACGAAACTTGGTATACAGATCCCTTACTACCTGGGATGATATGTTCTGAGGGTCTTGGGGCCCCCCTGCACACATGGGCAGAGCTACAAACAGCAAATCAGATTTCACCCATTCAAGTCAATGGAAAAAATTTAAAAGGCTGCCATTCTGCCAGTAATCAAGCCAGAGTCCCCACACTTGGCACAGTTGGTCACTTGGTGACTGAGGTTACAAATCTAGGAAAAGTGGGCGGAGCATAAAACAGCCAATCAAATTTCAGCCGTTCATTTTCAATGGGAAAATGTAAACTGCAGCCATTCTTAGACTGTTAATCACAGGGTTCTCAAACTTGGCACACTTGGTCACTGGGTGAATGCGATTAAGATTCAAGAAAGTGGGTGGAGCCTACAAGAGCCAATCAAAATTCACCTATTGATTTTCAAGGGGAATATTTAAACTGCTGCCATTCTTACACTGTTAATGGCAGAGGCTTCAAACTTCCTACAGTGTGTCTTTGGGTAACTGGGGTCCAAATTCACTAAAGGGGTGGGGTCGCAAACAGCCAATCAGATTTCCTTGGTGGATAAACTGCTTCCATTCACACATTTTTGATGCCAGGAACCTGAAAGCTCACAAACTTTGTCATTGAGTGACTGTGTGTCCAGGTTACAAAAAGTGGGCGGAGCCAAAAACAAATTTGACTAGGAAAATATAAACTGTAGGCATTCTTACACCGTTAATTGCAGGGTTCTCAAACTTTGCACAGTTGGTCACTGGGTGAATGAGATTAAGAATTTAGAAGGTAGGTGGAGCCTACAACAGCCAATAGAAATTCACCTTTCGATTTTCGAAGGGAATATTTAAGCTGCTACCATTCTTATACTGTTAATAGCAGATGCCTCAAACCTGGTACAGTCGGTCACTGGGTGATTAGGGTTCAAAATCAGAAAGGGGCGGAGCCACAAACAGCCAATCAGATTTGTTTATTTTTCAATGGGAATATACAAAGTATTGATACCAAGGTCCCCAATGCTGATAAACTTGATAGAGTGACTGTATGTCAAGGTTAGAAAAATTGTGCGGCGCCAACAACTTAATTTTTTACATGGCAGGGTTCCCAAACTTGACACAATTGGCCACTGGGTGACTGGGATTAATATGCAGAAATGTGGGTGGAGCCTAAAACAGCCAATCAAAATGTACCTATTGATTTTCAAGGGGGAACATTTACATTACATTTTACTCCATCTAATCTGGGCTGCGTGTGTGTTCCAATACACCAAGCATCACATGCTAATCATGTGACGCTTGGTGTAATGGAGCGCACACGCAGCCCAGATTAGACAGAGAGGACAGCGTGCTTCTGAGCCGAAAGCTATGCGCCGGCCAGAAGTGAAGAGGGAAGAAATATGTCCAGGTCAAGGGTCAAGCAAGTCGCCGGGACACCGGCATTAATAGTGCACGAAAAGCGGCAGATGGAGGGGGCAGGAGGAGGTCACGGTATGTACTTTTGACCCCCCACACACTGGAGTTATCTGTTTAGTCACGCATGTGACGAAATCGATAGGGAGAAGCCTTATGCGGAAGTTGGAAGAAGCGTGGGGAGAGGAGGCATAGCGGCGGACGGGACGGCTCGGACCTGGTTAACATTAACGCGGCGGCCAGCCCGGGAGGTCGCACGGGGGGGGGGGGGGGGGAGCCCGTTCATGTACTCCGCAGGCCTTTTTTAACCCACACTAAATGTGAGTGCAAACAATTAATAAAGCTAATCTTGTTTTTAACATGTTGCGCAATGAGGATATGTTATTGTTGTTGAGGTACTATGCGTGCAGTGTCCCCTGGTGATCTGTGATGAAGCATTGACATAAGGAAGATTACAGGAAGGTCGAGGGTGAGGGGAGCCTGTAAATACCCCAGAGGCGTGCTAAGGCCTATGTAATCCAGGCCCACCACTGTTGGTGAGTGTTGATCTCACAGGGTGAACCTGGTGGAGGTGTAGTGCAATACAGCTCAAGTGCAGCGCTGATCTGATCCTGACAGTGATTGAACAGAAGAAATACTCATTCTTAATACAGAAGCGCACCTGAGAGACTGTTAATTATTTGTTGCCTATTTGCAGAGGCCTATATGCAGAGGCCTCAAATCTGGTACAGTCAGTCACTGGGAGACTGGGGTTTAAATTCTGAAAAGGGAGTGGGCCAAAAACAGCCAATCAGATTTGTTTAATTTCAATGGTAACATGCAACTGATTGATGCCAAAGACCACAAAGCTCATAAACTTGGTCAGTGAGTGACTGTATGTCAAGGTTAGTGGGCAGAGACAAAAACAACTTTTTACATGGGAAAATATAAATTGCAGCTATTCTTACACTGTTAATGGCAGGGTTCTCAAACTTGACACAGTTGGTCACTGGGGGACTAGGAGTAATATACGGAAAAGTAGGTGGAGCCTACAAGAGCCAATCAAAATTCACCTATTGATTTTCAAGGGGAATATTGAAACTGCTGTCATTCTTACACTGTTAATGGCAGAGGCCTCAAACCTGCTACAGTCGATCATCATCAAGTGACTGTAGTTCAAATTCACTAAAGGGGTGGAGCCACAAAAATCCAATCAGATTTGCTTTTTTTGGATAAACTGCTTCCATTCACACAATTTTGATGCCAGGAACCCAAAAGCTCACAAACTTGGTCATTGAGTAGTGACTGTGTGTCAAGGTTACAAAAAGTGGGTGGAGTCAAAAACAGATTTTCTGGGAAATTGTAAACTGCAGCCCTTCTTCACTGTTAATGGCAGGGTTCTCAAACTTTGCACAATTGGTTACTGGGTGACTGGGATTAATATTCATAAAAGTGGGTGGAGCCTAAAAAAGCCAATCAAAATCACCTGTTGATTTTCAAGGGGAATATTACAATTGCTGCCATTCTTGCACTGTTAATGGCACAAGCCTCAAACCTGGCACAGTTAGTCATTGGGGTTCAAATTCAGAAAAGGAGACAGAGCCACAAACAGTTTCATTTCTTGGAAAATACAAATTATTGATGCCAAGGACCCCAAAGCTCAAAAGATTGGTCATTGAGTGACTGTATGTCCAGGTGACAAAAAGAAGGCAGAGCCAAAACCAAATTTCACTGGGAAAATGTAGACTGCAGGCCTTCTTACACTGTTAATGGCAGGGTTCCCAAACTTTGCCCAGGCCCCAGATGGTCACTGGGTGACTGAGATTAATATTCAGGGAAGTGGGTGGAGCATATAATAGCCAATCAAAATTCACCTGTCGATTTTCAAGGGGAATATTTAAATTGCTGCCATTTTTACACTGGTAATAGCAGATGCCTCAAACCTGCTACAGTTGGTCATTGGGTGACTGGGGTTCAAATGCTGGATAGGGGCAGAGCCACAAACAGCCAATCTGATTTGTTTAATTTCTATGGGAATATACAAATGATTGATGCTAAAGACCCCAAAGCTCACAAACTTGGTCATTGAGTGTTTGTGCGTTAGGGTTAGAAGAAGTGGGCGGAACCAACACCTGTCAAATACATACCCGGGCAATGCCGGGTCATCAGTGGGTGGAGACAAATACAAATTTCACTGACAAAATGTAAACTGCAGCCATTCTTACACTGTTAATGGTAGGGTTCTTAAACTTTGCACAGTTGCTCACTCAGTGAATGGGATTATTTTAAGAAAAGTGGGTGGAGCCTACAATAGTGTATAAAGCTTCACCTATTGCTTTTCAAGTGGAATATTTAATTGCTACCATTCTTGCACTGTTAATGGCACAGGCCTCAAACCTGGTACAGTTGGTCATTGGGTGGCTGGGGTTCAAATTCAGAAAAGGGGGTGGAGCCACAAACAGCCACTCAGATTTTTTTCATTTCAATACAAATTATTGATGCCAAAGACCACAAAGCTTACAAACTTGGTCATTGATTAATTGTTAGGGTTAGAAAAAGTGGGTGGAGCCGACACCAGCCAAATATATTCCCGGGCAACGCCGGGCAATCAGCTAGTTATAGATAAAAAGAACCCCCAGCATGCAATTCTTTGGCACAGACTGCTAAAGGGCCAGTACTCCTTAAGTATGTGATAACTCCAAATCATAACAGCAGAAAAAGTTTTGAAAGTTTTGAATGCAGGATTAGCATCTTTATCACTTAGTACACTCAGACCAGTTGCTGTTGAAATTTGATTTTTATGGTGACAATACCGCTTTAAGGCTCATACACACATCCAACTTAAAGCACAATCAACCACACAATGGGGTTGATTCACTAAACCGTGCTATGACAAATATCACACCTTATCAAAGATATCACACCTTATCAATGTTAACACGCCTTATCAGAGTAGCATAGCGAGCGCTACAAACTTATGCCTGCTAATTGGCAATGGCACTCGTCCTTCCCTGAACCCCTGCGAGTTCGTAGCGCTCATTATGCTACTCTGATAAGGCGTGTTAACTCTGATAAGGTGTGTTAACTTTGAGAAGGTGTGATATTTGCAATTTCACGGTTTAGTGAATCAACCCTAACATGACCAACCGTACAACACAACCGCACACACACCAACCAACTAAACAACCAATTCACTTAAATATTGCGTGCAAGCTAAATGACACTCATATCATGGCCGTTTTTCCATGCATTTTGCGCACAATCATGAATTTTTGCGCGCAATCGAAGGTTTTTGTGTGAAAAGGCAAAAATTTGTGATCGCGCGTAAAAATTAGCAATCGCGCGCAAACGCTACAATGACAGTGATATGAGTTATCACGGTTTAGTGAATCAAGCTCATACTGTGCAACATGTCCTCATTCAAAAACAACAAAGTTGTTCAAAAGACTTGTACACATATTCCAACTTGCATGATAGTTAGTCAGATTGATCATCCGGTTGGATCTGGCAAACAACCTGATATCAATTGGTCACCTGGTTGTTTGCCAGCTTTACACACAACCAACTTATCTTCCGACAGACAAGTTTGGAAGAAAGTTGCACAGATGGTTTGTTGGTTGGTGTATATGAGCCTTTAGGGTAAGGTACCACGGGGGTCTTAGAGTTATATCTGGAGATCTCATACAACCCTTGTTTAACAGACATTCATCTGCAGATTAGATCCACCAGGATGGATTTTCAGATCCATCTTGGTGAATCTGATCTGCAGATGAATGTTTGTTAAACAAGGTGTGTATGAGATCTCCAGATATCATACACTATAGCTTTGTACCCACATCGCAATTTTTTCGGACGATTTTCCCGGTGAACGGAGATTTTTGGAGTGCCGAGGGGTCGTTTCCATGACATCGTGATATGGGTACAGGGGCAGGACCACACAAACGTTGCTTTAGCATTGCACTGCAATAATTACCATGACCATCACGGTCCTTAAAACTTCATCCCAACTGTTAAGTATGGTGGTGGGGGCATCATGGTTTGAAGCTGCTTTGCTGCATCAGGTCCTGAATTGATTTCTATCATCAAAGGAAAAATTAATTTTAAAGTTTATCAAGACATTTTGCAGGAGAGCTTTAGGCCATCTATCCACCAGCTGAAGCTCAGCAGAAGATGGGTGTTGCAAAAAGACAACGACCCAAAGCACAGAAGTAAATCAACAACAGAATGGATTAAAGGGAACCTAAACTGAGAAGGATTTGGATTTTTCCTTTAAAAATAATACCAGTTGCCTGACTCTCCTGCTGCACTGTGAATGTTTACATGATGTGTACATTAACTGTCCTGTGTCGCACGTTTGTCTTCCAAATCCGATGCTCTTCCATTAGCCCTATACACCCCACCGGTGCCTAGGAATTAAAAACGGGAAAAAAAATCAGCCAAACACTTACCTTTAGTAGAGAGAAGGTTTGGGGTCCTATAGAGCTTTCCTTCTCCTCTCCAGGTCCCCTCGTATGGGACCACTCGGGTTCCCAAAGACTTTCAAAGCCCTCTTTGATGGCAGATAGAGCAATAATTGACTAAATTGGTTGAATGCTGCTACTGGGAGCCAGTGCTGAAATGTGGGGTCTGTGAGAGGAGTGGGAAGGGTCTATAGGACTCAGAGCCTTCCTCTCCCTAGGCTTCCTCCAGCACCATCTGAACAGATAGCTCTCACGCCTTCGTCCTCAGTCTTCTCTGTGTTCTGTACTTGGTCCCGTAACTTTGGCAGCCGCGGCAAGTCAGCGCAAGCACAGTGCGCTCTCTCCGTCTCTCTCCAGCGGAGAGAAGTACTTTTACTGCACAGAACTATTCTCCGCCGCAGAGAGATGGAGAGAGTGCACTGTGCTTGCGCAGACTGGCTTCGACTGGCCGAAGTTATGGGACCCAATACAGAAGACAGAGAAGACTCAGGACGGCGGCTTGGGAGTCATCCGTGCCAGTGGGGCTGGAGGAAGCCCCAGGTATGTATAAATCTTTTAATATTATTTCTCTCTGGTACACTTTAAGATCTGTTGTTGATGTTATCTGTAGCCTCGTTTACTTACTCAAATCAATGGCCTCAGATAAGACTAGGACTAGCTAGGTTTTGCTGGAGATTCGCAAATTTGCATGCATTTTCTGCATGCAGATTTGCATGACAATACAAGTCAATGGGCCTGTTTCTACTACTAACAAAATCTGCGCATTTGGCTGTGCAGAAAAATTCTGCATAGCAGAGCTATCAGAATTTGCACACCGCATGCATAGTGTGCGATTTGCATGTAATGTAAGGAATAGGAAATTCACACGCATTTTCGTCATGCAAGTTTTCCACGTGACTTTGCATATGTTTTTGCATAAATTTTAATAAAATCACATAATTTAAAATTAATCACATGATTAAAAACGCATATTCAGAAAAATACGCAAAATATGCATGCATACGCATAAAATTTGCATTCACATGCAAATTCGTTTACGCGTTTTTCCCAAATAAATCACAGCACACTTGTGGAAATCTAGCCTAAGTAAAGGTGCCTATACATCAGAAGATTATGGGCAGATTTGACAAAGAGACAAATGTATCTCTTATCAAATCTAAATAGAGATAAATTTGTCTCTTCGTTGAAGCTGCCCATATACTCCAGGCCAATCCCTGTCCGATTTCAGCATGAAATCTTCAGGGAATCGCCTGAGCCCGCGTCGTCCGCATCGCTGCTGCCCCCCCTAATGTATAAATATGCCCCCCTGTGTGCGCATTTATAAATTACCTGTCATTTATCAGCCTCCGCGCGGTGTCCGTAACCTCCGGGTGGCTCTCCGTACACGCCACTGGTGCATAGGATCTGACGTCAGACACTATGCGCCGTTAGACGTTATGCGCCAGTGGCATGTATGGAGGCCACCCGGAGGTTACGGACAACGCGCGGAGGCTAACACAGGATGGGTAATGTATAAATGCACACACGGAGGGTTGGGGGGGGGGGGGGCACATTTCTACATTATGGCGGCAATGGGGATTTCATTGTTTTGTCACTTGTTCTGAAATTGGCCTTCGTACTGCCGCACACCTGATCAACCAACTTTGGCCCAACATCTTGCACCAGGTGGGATTGACTAATGCGACCAATTTCATCCCGAAATTAGTTGCATCATCAATTGGGCATACACTTGCTGGCACGATTTTTAACCAATTCGATAATAATATTCAAATTGGCTGGTTGATTGCCTGCCAAAGTCACCTGATATATGGGCATCAGAGATGGCCCGAACCAGCAGTATTAGCTCTCTATTGGTCCTGTGCTCATAATAATCACTTCTATAGATACTTTGAATAGTGGTAATCATTAACAAACTGTTCCCCATCCCCTTCTTGCATCTCTGACACTGTAGTTGCTTTTGGCAGGTTTTTGGTGCGCCGTATCAATTATGTATAGAGTGCTTGGGGGGCCCCAATGTAAAACTTGCATCGGGGCCCACAGCTCCTTAGCTACGCCACTGGCCCGAACTGTTCGCCAGCAGACAGTACTCTGCGAACTTCCGCTGTTCACATTCAGGATGAACAGCGAACATTTGGCCTCTTTGACCCTCCCCCTATACATCATCATTAAGCTAAACTTTGACCCCTTCCCTCACAGTCAGCAGACATATGGCAGCAAATTAGTTGACACCCCCTCCTGAGCCCCCTGCTACCCTATAAAAAAAGCAGTTGTGGTGCAGATAGGTAGGGAAAGCATTAGCTAGGCCTGTGTCCTTGTTCCTCACTTGCTGTGAAAGCACCCAAACAGCTATTTTGAGGGCTAGCACATCAGTCTCCTGTTTTTTTTTTTTTTTTTTTCTTTTTGTGTGTGACACCCCACAGCCCACTGACACCCAGAGCTCTGTGCACAATACTGCTATTGTTGTCGCCTCATTAAGTTGCACACACAGAACCACTCCAGTGCATTATTATTTCAATGTATCCTTATAGTACTATTGCATTTCTCTGTGTGAGACACTCCACAGCCCACTGACACCCAGAGCTGTGTATATTGTTATTTCTGTCCATTAGGGATTAAAGAGACTCTGAAGCGAGAATAAATCTCGCTTCAGAGCTCATAGTTAGCTGGGGCATGTGTGCCCCTGCTAAAACGCCGCTATCCCGCGGCTAAACGGGGGTCCCTTACCCCCCGAAATCCCCTCCGTGCAGCCGGGGATCTCTTCCTGATTGAGGCAGGGCTAACCGCCGCAGCCCTGCCCCACGCGCATCTGTCAGCACGTATCTCCGCCTCTCCCCCGCCCCTCTCAGTCTTCCTTCGCTGAGAGGGGCGGGGGAGAGGCGGCGATGCGCCGTTGATAGACGCGCTGTGAGGCAGGGCTGCAGCCATTAGCCCTGCCTCTAGGAAGAGCAAAATCTACGACCAAGTTGGTCGATGATTTTGCAGGGGGGGTTGGGTGTGAAGGGACCCCCGTTTAGCCGCGGGATAGTGGCATTTTAGCAGGGGCACACGTGCCCCTGCTAACTATGAGCTCTGAAGCGAGAATTATTCTCGCTTCAGTGTCTCTTTAAAAACCGACTTTGCGTAGACTCCATAATTTTTGGTGGGACTTTTGCCATGGATCCCCCTCTGGCATGCCCTTTACTGGAATCCAGGTGTTAGACCCCTCAAAACAACTTTTTCATCACTTTTGTGGCCAGAAACGGTCTTTGTAGGTTTTAAAATTTGCCTCCCCATTGAAGTCTATGGCAGTTCGCTGAGTTCGCAAACATGAAATTTGATGTTTGTGACATCTCTAATGGGCACCTTAACGATAGCTTCTGATAAGATCAATGTGAGCAAGGCTTCTCTGGAAGCTTCAGAAATTGAGCTTTGAGCTGAATGTGTTGCTGCGTGGATCTGCTGCACTTCTTTCTAGGAGTTTTGTAACTGCGTAAGATTGAGGCTATTTTCTACTACTTGAGATGGAATGAATGAGTTGTCATGCAGTTGACGGTCTGCTCGTGGCGCAAAGGCCCTGATCTCTGCACAGTGTGGTCACTTGATCACTTATTTTACACAGTGATGGGCTGTTACGGTCATGCATCTACACACTACAAATGGCTGTGAACAAAATACAAGTGCATCACCAATGGATGCCACCAAAAAAAAGCTGCAGCCAAGTTGCTTTATTCTAGACAATAGATCAGACGAATATATCCTAAAAACTTAGTGCAAGCAGGGTAGCAGACAAACTTCACTGTGAAATGTAGAACCAGCTTTAGCAAGCAGAATCCTGCAGCCCCCAGTGCTCACAAAGACAAGGGGCTTGATTCACAAACACGTGCTAACTGTTAGCACAGGCGTGCTAAAGTTAGCACGTGAAGTGCCGCTCGCCGGACTTTTGTGCGCACAAAGTGCCGCGATGGTGGTATAGTGGTTAAGTGAGTTACCCACCACACACTCAGACCTGGGTTCTATTCCCAGCCAATGTGATTTGGCTACAAATCCTTAACCCATTCAGGTTCCGTGGTTTTCACGAGAGAAATGTTCACCTCCCATTCATTAGCCTATAACTTTATCACTACTTATCACAATGAACTGATCTATATCTTGTTTTTTCCGCCACCAATTAGGCTTTCTTTGGGGGGTACATTTTGCTAAGAGCCACTTTACTGTAAACGCATTTTAACAGGAAGAATAAGAAAAAAATGGAAAAATTCATTATTTCTCAGTTTTCAGCCATTATAGTTTTAAAATAATACATGCCTCCATAATTAAAACTCACGTATTGTATATGCCCATATGTCCCGGTTATTACACCGTTAAAATTATGTCCCTATCACAATGTATGGCGACAATATTTTATTTGGAAATAAAGGTGCATTTTTTCCATTTTGCATCTATCACTATTAACAAGTTTAAAATAAAAAAAATATAGAAATATTTCATCTTTACATTGATATTTAAAAAGTTTAGACCCTTAGGTAAATATTTACATGTTTTTTTTTTAATTGTAATGTTTTTTTTAATTGTTTATTTTTTTTTTATACTAAACATTTTATTTGGGTACTTTTGGGAGGGTGGGAGGTAAACAATAGATTTATAATGTAAATGTGTGTTAATTCTTTCTTTTTTTTTTTTCAGGTGTAGTATTACTTTTTGGCCACAAGATGGCGGCCATGAGTTTGTTTACATGACGTCACTCTAAGCGTAGCACGCGCTTAGAGTGACGCATCGGGAAGGAGAGGGCCAGAAAAAGCACAGCTTCCGAGAGAAGCTGTCGCTTTTTCAGCGGGGGAGAGGAATCAGTGATCGGGCTCCATAGCCCGATACATTGATTCCTTGGCTACCGAATCCACGGCCAGGGGCGCGCGTGCACGCGCACGGTCGGCCGCGGGAGCGCGCATGGTTCCTGGACGTAGAAACTACGTCCAGGAACCAAAATAGGTTAAGAAAGCTAATTTTTCTCTTGGATTGATCACAATGGTACATGCTAGGCTGGCTTCAGCATGTAGTGTTGGTGGTGGCATAGTGGTTAAGTGAGTTACCTACCACACACTCAGACCTGGGATCTATTCCCAGCCAATGTGAGTTGGCTTTTGACATGCTACAAATCCTTAAGCAAGCTAATTTTTCTCTTGGATTGATCATAAAGGGACATGCTAGGCTGGCTTCAGCATGTAGTGTTGGTGGTGGTATAGTGGTTAAGTGAGTTATCTACCACACACTCAGACCTGGGTTATATTCCCAGCCAATGTGAGTTGGCTTTTGACATGCTACAAATCCTTAAAGGATACCACAACTGACATGTGGCATAATGAGATAGACATGGGTATGTACAGTGCCTAGCACACAAATAACTATGCTGTGTTCCTTTTTTTCTTTCTCTGCCTGAAAGAGGTAAATATCAGGTATGTAAGTGGCTGACTCAGTCCTGACTCAGACAGGAAGTGACTACAGTGTGACCCTCACTGATAAGAATTTCCCCCTTTTTTATCTCTTTCTTGCTCTCAGAAGCCATTTTCTTCTAGGAAAGTGTTTTATAGTTGGAATTTCTTATCAGTGAAGGTCACACTGTAGTCACTTCCTGTCTGAGTCAGGACTGAGTCAGCCACTTACATACCTGATATTTACCTCTTTCAGGCAGAGAAAGAAAAAAAGGAACACAACATAGTTATTTGTGTGCTAGGCACTGTACATACCCATGTCTATCTCATTATGCCACATGTCAGTTGTGGTATCCTTTAAGCAAGCTAATTCTTTTTCTTGGATTAATCATAATGGTACATGCTAGGCTGGCTTCAGCATGTAGTGTTTGTGGTGGTATAGTGGTTAAGTGAGTTACCTACCACACACTCATACCTGGGTTCTATTCCCAGCCAATGTGAGTTGGCTTTTGAAATGCTACAAATCCTTAACCCATTCGCGTTCCGTCGTTTTCACTTGAGCAATGTTAATCTCCCATTGATTAGCCTATAACTTTATCACTACTTATCACAATGAACTGATCTATATCTTGTTTTTTCCACCACCAATTAGGCTTTCTTTGGGGGGTACATTTTGCTAAGAGCCACTTTACTGTAAATGCATTTTAACGGGAAGAATAAGAAAAAACGGAAAAAAAATCATTATTTCTCAGTTTTCAGCCATTATAGTTTTAAAATAATACATGCCTCCATAATTAAAACTCACGTATTGTATTTGCCCATATGTCCCGGTTATTACACCATTAAAATTATGTCCCTATCACAATGTATGGCGACAATATTTTATTTGGAAATAAAGGTGTATTTTTTCCGTTTTGCATCTATCACTATTTACAAGTTTAAAATAAAAAAATATAGAAATATTTCATCTTTACATTGATATTTAAAAAGTTTAGACCCTTAGGTAAATATTTACATGTTTTTTTTTTATTGTAATGTTTTTTTTTTTTTATATTAAACATTTTATTTGGGTATTTTTGGGAGGGTGGGATGTAAACAATAGTTTTATCATGTAAATGTGTCTTGAGTTTTACTTTTTTTATTTACTTTTACATAGTTATTTACATAGTTATTTTGGTTGAAAAAAGACATACGTCCATCGAGTTCAACCAGTACAAAGTACAACTCCAGCCCGTCCCCCACATACCCCTGTTGATCCAGAGGAAGGCGAAAAAACCCCCACAAGGCATGGTCCAATTAGCCCCAAAAGGCAAAAATTCCTTCCTGACTCCAGATGGCAATCAGATAAAATCCCTGGATCAACATCATTAGGCATAACCTAGTAATTGTAGCCATGGATGTCTTTCAACGCAAGGAAAGCATCTAAGCCCCCTTTGAATGCAGGTATAGAGTTTGCCACAACGACTTCCTGTGGCAATGCATTCCACATCTTAATCACTCTTACTGTAAAGAACCCTTTCCTAAATAAATGGCTAAAACGTTTTTCCTCCATGCGCAGCTCATGTCCTCTAGTCCTTTGAGAAGGCCTAGGGACAAAAAGCTCATCCGCCAAGCTATTATATTGCCCTCTGATGTATTTATACATGTTAATTAGATCTCCTCTAAGGCGTCTTTTCTCTAGACTAAATAAACCCAGTTTATCTAACCTTTCTTGGTAAGCAAGACCTTCCATCCCACGTATCAATTTTGTAGCTCGTCTCTGCACCTGCTCTAAAACTGCAATATCTTTTTTGTAATGTGGTGCCCAGAACTGAATTCCATATTCCAGATGTGGCCTTACTAGAGAGTTAAACAGGGGCAATATTTTACTTTTTTTACTTTTAGTTGTAGTTTTACTTTTTGGCCACAAGATGGCGGCCATGAGTTTGTTTACATGACGTCACTCTAAGTGCAACATACGCTTAGAGAGACGCATGGGGGAGGCAACAGCCAGAAAAAGCTAAGCTTCCGAGAGAAGCTGTCACTTTTTCAGCGGGGGAGAGGAATCAGTGATCGGGCACCATAACGAACCGCGGGCCGGAGGGAGTGAGGTGTAAGGAATAACAATCAGCTAGGAACAAGGCTACAAGAGCCTAACTAAACTCTCCCTAGCAGAGTCTGTCAGCAGCTGTCCCTTAACTAATTACTGGAGGCAGACGTGTGAGTAAAACGACAGGAGAACCTTGCCTTTTATAAGGGGGGGTGGGGTTCCAAGAGTGAGTGCAGTCTGATTGGTGGCAATGTGCCTGCTGACTGTGATGTAGAGGGTCAAAGTTCTGCTCAATGGAGCATTATGGGGCAAATCGAACTTCCGCAAAAGTTCGCTTTCGCCAGCGAACGCGAACCACCTAAATTTCACCTGGAACCGTTCGCGGGCGAATCGTTCGGGCCATCTCTACTCCTGATTATGTTCACAAATGAAATAAATTATAGTTGTTCACAAAATTTTGTAATGCAATTTTTTATAGTAATTGCAATTAACGATGGGTTTTAAGATTATGAAAAATTTGTGCTCATCACTACTGTTTTCTGTTCTTCAGATCAGTTATGGAGCCACAGACTACTCTCTCACCAACAGGCACCTTTATCCTCATGTATTCCGCATGGTTCAGAACGAGCATGTTCATTATTTGCCTACAATAAAGCTGTTGAAGTATTTTGGCTGGACCTGGGTTGGAATAATCACATCAGAGGATGAGGCTGACAAGAAAGAAATAGAATTAGTATTGAAATATTTGAAGGAAAATGGCATCTGTGTTGAGTTTATAACGATAGTACCATCTAGAATACTTTTTCTTGATAACATAGAGGTTTTTACAGATGCTCTTGAAAGACACCTTAGCAAAATTATTCTTTTATATGGACTCCTGGATTTAGTTGTACATTTTATAAATAAGTGTTCTCCATTTTTGCTAGATAAAACATTTATTTTCACTCAAGTGGGGGATCCTGCTCATGCAGAAATCCCCCAAAATGTGGTATTCAATGGTAATTTGGCTGTAGAATTAAACCCTTTATTAATACCAGCAAAAGAACATTTATTTGATGACATTAAAAATCTTAAGAGCTGCTACACACCGCCACCAGACAATTCTAAATTTGATAGGAATTATATAAAAAGAAAAAAATATTTATCTTATATAGATCATCTAAGAGTGACTAAGGTTCAAGAAAATGTGCATTCATTCACTAAAGGATCTCATATAGAGCGTGGCCTTTCACCACGGATTTATTACGCAGTGGAAGCCATGGCTAAGGCCCTTCACAATGCATATACGTTGTCTAAAGGAAGGTTTGACAACAAACATCTTCATTATTATAAACAGCAGGTACAGAACACCGTCATTACTTAAAGGATACCACAACTGAAATGTGACATAATGAGATAGACATGTGTATGTACAGTGCCTAGTACACAAATAACTATGCTGTGTTCCTTTTTTTTCTTTCTCTGCCTGAAAGAGTTAAATATCAGGTATGCAAGTGGCTGACTCAGTCCTGACTCAGACAGGAAGTGACTACAGTGTGACCCTTACTGATAAGAAATTATAACTATAAAACACTTTCCTAGCAGAAAATGGCTTCTGAGAGCAAGAAAGAGAAAAAAAAGGGGAATTTCTTATCAGTGAGGGTCACACTGTAGTCACTTCCTGTCTGAGTCAGGACTGAGTCAGCCACTTGCATACCTGATATTTAACTATTTCAGGCAGAGAAAGAAAAAAAGGAACACAGCATAGTTATGTCTATCTCATTATGTCACATTTCAGTTGGGGTATCCTTTAACTTCTACTGCGGCATCCCAGATTACAGACATCATTGCAAATGAATGGTTGCTTTTTAGATCTGGCAATTCCTAAACGTGTGATTCAAATTCTTTCTACACTGTGGACCGGGACGAGGTCTGCTTATGATTAGTAATGGGCTTCCGAATAGCTCCGCCAATCGTATAAAGTCATTTCAATTTTGTCTCGCTGGTTATGGCAGAGAAGGGGTTAACATCACTTCAGGGCGCCCTCCTTCCAGGTTAGAAGGAGGAAGCCTTGGAGTGAGGTTGAACACTAGTGGACAAAACATGGACTGCATTGCAGCATTAGAAAGTTAACCCACCCTCTGCTGTAGCCAGTAAGACTATAATCTATGATTATGAATGGTGTGGCTATTTGGAAGCCCATCACTACTTATGATGTCTCCCAGTGCTCGACCCTACAGTGTTACACCACATCCACTGTTCACCCACACACAGACTGACACCAACACAGTCTGTGCTACACAAAAGTAGTGGCTTGAGAGTGTAGTGGTTAACTGCCTAACGACTCCTCCACACTGATCGGCTTGAGCAGTGCGGCAGCTCCAGGACCACTCCACGCCAATTGGGATTAAAAAAAAAAAGGGGGGAATTTATTATAAAAATAAATACTGTAAATAAATATTTATACAGTGGGATGTGAAAGTTTGGACAACCGTGTTAATCGACAAGATTTTCCTGTATAAATTGTTGGTTGTTACGATAAAAAATGTCAGTTAAATATATCATGTAGGAGACACACACAGTGAGATCTGAGAAGTGAAATGAAGTTTATTGGATTTACAGAAAGTGTGCAATAATTGTTTAAATACAATTAGGTAGGTGCAAAAATGTGGGCACTGTTGTCCTTTTATTGATTCCAAAACCTTTAGAACTAATTATTGGAACTCAAATTGGCTCAGTAAGCTCAGTGACCCCTGACCTACATACACAGGTGAATCCAATGATGAAAAAGAGTATTTAAGGGGGTCAATTGTAAGTTTCCCTCCTTTTTTAATTTTCTGTGAAGAGTAGCAATATGGGAGTCTCAAAACAACTCTCAAATGACCTGAAGACAAAGATTGTTCACTATCATGGTTTAGGGGAAGGATACAGAAAGCTGTCATAGAGATTTCAGCTGTCTGTTTTAACAGTTAGGAACATATTGAGAAAATGGAAGACCACAGGCTCAGTTCAAGTTATGGCTCGACGTGGCAGACCTAGAAAAATCTTGGATAGACAGAAGCAATTAATGGTGAGAACAGTCAGAGCCAACCCAAAGACCAGCACTAAAGACCTACAACATCATCTTGCTGCAAATGGAGTGACTGTGCGTCGTTCAACCATTCAGTACACTTTACACAAGGAGATGCTGTATGCGAGAGTGATACAGAGGAACCCTTTTCTCCACCCACAGCACAAACAGAGCCGCTTGAGGTATGCTAAAGCACATTTGGACAAGCCAGCTTCATTTTGGAATAAGGTGCTGTGGACTGATGAAACTAAAATTGAGTTATTTGGCCATAACAAGGGGCATTATGCATGGAGGAAAAAAAAACACTGCATTCCAAGGAAAATACCTGCTACCTACAGTATAATATGGTGGTGGTTTTATCATGCTGTGGGGCTGTGTGGCCAGTGCAGCGACTGGGAATCTTGACAAAGTTTAGGGATGCATGGATTCCACTGAGTATCAGCAGAATATGGAGACCAATGTCCAGAAATCAGTGATCCAGACTCTCATTGGAACCTACAGGAAGCGTTTAGTGGCTGTAATTTCTGCAAAAGGGGGATCTACTAAATATTGATTTCATTTCTTTTTTGTGGTTCCCACTAGTGATGGGCGAACACCTGGATGTTCGGGTTCGGGCCGAACAGGCCGAACATGGGCCAGATGTTCGGCATGTTCGGCCCGAACCCCGAACTCAATGCAAGTCAATGGGGACCCGAACATGCCGCAATATGGCCCCCCTATGGGGTCGCAGACATAAGGGGGGAGCATGCCCCGATCGCGGGGGGGGGGTCAGAAATTCCCCCCACCCCCTCCGCTAGCGCTCCCCCCTCTGCCCGCTTCCCCATAAAAAAGTTGGCGTAAAGTTAAATATTACCGGTGGTGGCTGCTGCAGTGGCTGGCTGGCAGTGGTGTGAGTGAGGACTAGGAGAAGGAGTCCGAGTATGACGCGTTGAGGCCGGGCAGCGGGCGGTTCAGCGGTAGTACCCTTGTGGTACTTCCGCCCTTTCTCTGACCTCACGTCCTCTACGTGATGACGCATACGAGGGTACGCGTGACGCGTACCCTCGTATGCGTCATCACGTAGAGGACGTGAGGTCAGAGAAAGGGCGGAAGTACCACAAGAGTACTACCGCTGAACCGCCCGATGCCCGGCCTCAACGCGTCATATTCGGACTCCTCCTCCTCATTCACACCACTGCCAGCCAGCCACTGCAGCAGCCACCACCGGTAATATTTAACTTTACGCCAACTTTTTTATGGGGGAGCGGGCAGAGGGGGGAGCGCTAGCGGAGGGGGTGGGGGGAATTTCCGACCCCCCCCCGCAATCGGGGCATGCTCCCCCCTTATGCCTGCGACCCCATAGGGGGGCGGTATTCGGCCGAACAGGGCCCTGTTTGGCCGAACAGGGGCCCTGTTCGGCCCTGTTCGGCCGGGCATTTAGTAGTTCGGGCGAACCCGAACGGTTTGGCCGAACACCATCAGGTGTTCGGCCGAACTCGAACATCACCCGAACAGGGTGATGTTCTGCAGAACCCAAACAGTGGCGAACACTGTTCGCCCAACACTAGTTCCCACATGTATGCACCTGCTTAATTTTGTTAAAACAATTATTGCACACTTTCTGTAAAGTCAATAAACTTAATTTCACTTCTCAAATATCACTGTGTGTGTCTTCTATATGATATATTTAACTGACATTTTTTATCATAACAAACAACAATTTATACAGGAAAATCATGACGATTAACGAGGTTGTCCAAACTTTCGCATCCCACTGTAAAAAATAAATAAACATCCTGGGAGCGAACAGAAAGCTCTGTTGGTGGGCAGAATCACTTGTGTGCTGAGTTGTATGGCTCTGCAGCGTGCCCTTAAAGCTGCAGTGGCCCTATTAGTAAAAAATGGCCTGGTCACTAGGGGGTTTAAGACCGCAGTCATCAAGAGGTTAAAATAAAAAAAAAAAGAAACCACCTTTGACATAAGAGACCAGAGTTTAAATCCTAGCTGGAACCAGTACCTAGTGTTTGGTAAAGACTTTTCAATGCTCCTGATTGGCCTTCTGTGTATGCATTTATTCCCTGCAGCTCTCTAAATCCAACCTTATTTATATTAAACACACAGCAACATCTGAGTATGCTTTTTAATTTTATATACTTACTAGCTGAAGACCCGACTTTCCCCAGGGATGTATTTGGTGGTTGTTGGGTCTGACTACTTTTACTAACCTTAACACACAGTGTTAACTCATTGACCAGGTATGTAAGCTTTGAGGTCCTTGGCAAAAATAATGTAAGTGTAGAAGCAGTGTAAATTTCCCTGTTTAAAGCAAGCAAATAAATTGGTTGTCTGTCACCCAATGACCGATTGTAGCATGTTTGAGGCCTCTGCCATTAGCAGTGTAAGAATGGCAGCAATTTAATTATTCCCCTTCAAAACCAATAGGTGAATTTTTATTGGTTGTTCTAGGCTCCACCTACCTTCCTGAATATAAATCCCACTCAGTGCCAAGTTTAAAAACCCTGCTGTTAATAGTGTAAGAATGGCTAAAATTTACATTTTGCTATGTAAAATAAATGACTTTTATCAGATTGTCTGTTTTATGCTCCCCCCACTTTCTCTGAGTTTTTAACCTCAGCCACAAAGTGAGCAATTGTGCCGAGTTTGGGGACTCTGGCTTTATTACTGTGAGAATTGCAGTCTTTTACATTTTGTTTCCATTGGCGTAACTGGGTGAAAACTGATTGGCTGTTTATGGTTCTGCCCAGGTGTGCAGGGGGGCCTCAAGACCCCAGAACATATCATCCCAATATTAAGGGATCTGTATACCAACTTTTTTTGAAATAGGTCAAGGCGTTATCGAGTGATTGCCACACATACATACATACATACAGCACACACACAATTTTTTGTACTGTATACTGTATAGAGATGGCCCAAACAGTTCGTCGGCGAATGGGAACCGGCGAACTTCCGGGGTTCGCGATTGCGGAGAACTGCAAACTTTTAGCCGCAGCCGCACATTTGTAATACCCTTCACTGCATATACCTACCTGTTGTTCACAGTGCGCCCACTTACCTATGTGAGTGCACGCAGTGTCACTGCGCCTGTTCACGGTACCTGTGTGTGTGTGACAGCTGCAAATTTGTAACACCAGTCATTGCAGAATTGTTCACAGTACCTGTGTGACCGCACGCTGTGTAATATACCACTCTGAGCATACCTGTTAACTACACCTGTGTGACAGCTGCACATTGTATTGTAATACCAATAGGAGGAGGGAGCAGAGGAGACCACTGAAGACTGGCTGCCTGAACAGGCCTCAGTGTGAGCAGGAGTGGCAGAAGGGGTTCTGGTGCTGCTCCGAGTCTGACCACTGCCAGCGCCAGCTTCCTTCAGCCCCTTGAACTCCTCATGCTCAACAAAATGTTCTTTGTTTAGATGCGTAATGAAACTGGAGGTGCCATACTTGGAGGGGTCACAACCACTGCTCAGCTTTAGTTTGCACACATTGGGCCTGATTCACAAAGCGGTGCTAACAGTTAGGGCTCGATTCACAAAGCGGTGCTAACCCAGTTAGAGACTTTAGGGGCTCGATTCACAAAGCGGTGCAAAGTGTTAGCACCATGGTGAAAAGGCCCTTATCACGCCTAAAGTCACTTTAGGCATGATAAGAAGAAACTCGCGCGAAGTTGCCGCGAGTACGCGCGTACGCGCGTACGCGCGTAAGTGCGCGCGCAACACCCGCCGCTTCGCGCGAAGCTCCCATTAAGCCCTATGGGACTTTGCGCGCGCTCTTACGCGCGTACGCGCGAACGCGCTTACGCGCGGTAACTTCGCGCGAAGAGCAGGAAAAATCGGTGATAACTCAGTGGTGAAAAGGTCATCACGCCTAAAGTCTTTTAGGCGTGATAACTGGGTTATCACCGCTTTGTGAATCGAGGCCTAGGCGTGATAACCACTTTTATCATGCCTAAACTCAGTTTAGGCATGATAAGTTTAGGCATGCTAAGTTTAGGCATGCTAAGTTTAGATAAGTGTAGATCGCATGCAAAGTCCCGCACGCAAAGCAGCGCCATTAAACTCTATGCAAAGTGCACTAGACTTTGCTAGCGCAAAACTTTTGATCAGCTGTGCACTGCGGTGCTAACCCAGTTGGTGCTTAAACTTATCACGCCTAAAAACTTATCACACCTAAACTTATCATGCCTAAACTTATCATGCCTAAACAGAGTTTAGGCGTGATAAAGGGCTTTTCACCAGGGTGCTAACTGTTAGCACCGCTTTGTGAATCAGGCCCTTAGCACCCTGGCGAAAAGCCCTTTATCATGCCTAAACTCAGTTTAGGTGTGATAAGTTTAGGTGTGATAAGTTTAGGCATGATAAGTTTAAGCGCCAACTGCGTTAGCACCGCAGTGCACAGCTGATCAGAAGTTTTACGCTAGCAAAGACTGGTGCATTTCGTATAAAGTTTAATGGCGCTGCTTTGCGTGCGGGACTTTGCAAGCGATCTAAACTTATCTAAACTTATCATGCCTAAACTTATCACACCTAAACTGGCTTTTCACCAGAGTGGTGCAATGGTTATCATGCCTAAAGTCTCTAACTGGGTTAGCACCGCTTTGTGAATCGAGGCCATTGTGTGTGGCAAACTTGCTGTCCACTGTGGGCAGAGTGAAGAACTGCCAGATTGGGGACGTCATGTGAAGATTCCCCTGCGGCCTGAATGGGATGCTGCTGCTTTTCTCCCTGTAGCGGTTGGGGGCTGAGTGGTGCAGCTGGTGGTAGTGGCAGAAGATGAAGCAGCAGGCTGTGGGTCCTGCATTCCACGCCCACTGCTGCTCCTGCCACTGTCTGCAATGCTGATCCTCTGTGCCAAACCCACCGACGCATTCTCCTCCTCAGAGTAAGAGCTGACATTGCCATACTGTGGATGGTAGTCATGGTCCTTCATCTCATCATCAACATCACACTCCCGCTCCTCAAACAACTGCTGCTGGAATGATGACACCCCCCCAAACTCCTCTTCTGCTGCCACATGCAAGGACCAACCCCCCAACAACCACAGTCTGCATCTGTGACTCCTCCACATAGCCCAGTTCACCCAGAATATCCTCCACAAACTCACTGCTGGTAACAGCCCTGCTAATTGTGATCGCAGTGCCTGGAGTGAAAAGCGCACTCACTGAGGGTAGGCTGCCTGCTGGGGTCGACGTGATGACCGAGTCCCCAGGAATTGCTGGGTGGCTGCTGCTGCTCCTGTGAACAGGAGTGCTGGTGGGGTGGAGGTCTCAGTTGTAGAGCTGGTGATGGCCTGCTCATCCACCATCAGCTCCATCACAGGCTTGGCGTCTGTCTCCTCCCCCTGAGAGCTGGATGGCCAGTGGCTAGCGGCAGAATGGACACTGACGCGGCAGAACTGCTGATGGTGGCAGCAATGCTGCTCTGTCTCCTCTTGGCCTTGCTGCCCCTCTCCCGGCTGCCAGTGCCAGCAGACATAGTACAACTTATATGTGATGATGTCACCAGATGATGTGGGGTACTTGTATTAAAATCGGGTACTCTACTTGGACTTGGAAAATCAGTGGTGGATAGTAGCACAGTAATATAATTTCACCTAACGGAGTGACAGGCAGCAGATTACAAGACGGTGCACACTAACTGTCTATCTGTGCACAGCAGCACTGCAGTAATCTGTAGTAATTAATAACAGGGCTGCTCATCAGGATTCCGGATATCCGGGTAACCCGGATAACCAAACTTTTTTACACTATCCGGACCGGATTCAAGATTCAGGATTTCTCTAGAAATCCGGCTAGCTATCTGCGGATATTTGCCCGCATAACCCAGATATCTGCAGATATTGCGGATATCCGGATCCAAAATACTGTAACTAAGGAGCTGACATCCTGGAGCCAATCAGAGGGCTCCCAGCAGAAGCCCTAGCAACCAATCACAGAGGGTAACCCTGGCCAGCCCCACCTGACCTCATTGAGCCAATCAGAGGGATTTCAGCCTAAACTCTGGCACCCAATCACAGAAAGGAACACTGGCCAGCCCCTCTGTATAATAAGGAGGGCTGCCATGATGAGACATATCGTCTTAGCTTGCTAAATGCTCACTGAGAGACATGCTCCAGTGCTGGTGGCCCAGCAAGGGCTGTAAACAGTTATAAACCTAAAGCTGTTCAGTGATTAACCCCTTCACTACTATCACTACACTATTGTTAAATTGTTAATTAGCTTGATTAATGCCATAGTGTGTCAGTCAGAGTGTGTGCTCCAGTGCTGCTGGGCCAAGGGCTGTACACAGTGGTAAGTTGTTCAGTGATTAACCCCTTCACTACTATCACTACACTATTGTTAAATTGTTAATTAGCTTGATTGATTTCATAGTGTGACAGTCAGAGTGTGTGCTCCAGTGCTGCTGGGCCAAGGGCTGTACACAGTGATAAACTGTTCAGTGATTAACCCCTTCACTACTATCACTACACATCAGAGTGTGTGCTGCAGGCAGATGCTATGTGTGTGTGTGTGTGTGTGTGCTGTGCACAGACCAGGCCAGCTGCTGTCTGCTGGCCAGCTATTAGCCTTAGGTATAGGTTAGGTATTAGGGGATAGGATTACTGTGTTATTGTGTAGTTAGCACTGCAGTCAGTGTGCTAGTAGTTGTTACAGTAGTAGTACTACTGTTTTAGCTTTCTATAGAACTGCTGTGCTGTGAGCAGTGGCAGTGTGACAGTTAGTGTGCATTAGTGTCTTCTCCTCTGTTGTCTGACTGTCACGCGGCACTTGGCATTTGGCATTTGCCAAGTGTAATGTGGCACTTGTCACGTGGCACTTGCCAAGTGTCACGTGGCACTTGCCAAGTGTCACGTGACACTTGGCAAGTGCCACGTGACACGTGCTAAGTGCCAATTGCAACGCGCCACGTCTGGCATGCTCCTGGCACACATTACACCTGCTGCTGCTGCATTGTCCTGCTCCTGCTGCCTGTGCAGCTCCCACCACCAGGCCAGGGTGCCGCAGGCCACTGATACTACCTATATTTAACCCAAAACAGAATTGCTGCATAATTTTTTGGAGGTGTCTGGGCTGAAAACTGCCATGTCCCAGTTGTGCGGTTGGACTTTGGACACAATGTGGGCTGCACGACCGCTGTCTGGAACCTAGGCCTAATGTTCATTGACAGCCATTTTTGCATTGGGGGGGGGAGGGAGGGGTTAAGTCCCCACATCATCAATTAGTGTTTCCCTTTACAAAATAATTATGCTACATGCCTCATATATCCTAAAAAATGTTTGTAAAGCAATTTAAAGGGCACTTCCGGTTTTCTACCCGGATATCCAGATCGGCCTGATACTAGGGTCGGATATCCGATTCGGATCGGGAAATTTTGAACTCGGATATCCGACCCGGGTCGAATAGCGGGGTATCCGGATCCGAATCTGATCCGGATTTTAAAAAGGAGTATCCGATCAGCACTGATTAATAATAAAACTAACACAGTACTACTCTCTAACAACTAACTAGTAGTACTAACTACACAATAACACAGTAATCCCTAACCTATACTATCGCTAAGGCTAATAGCAGGCCAGCAGCAGGCCTTGCCTGCACACACACAGGACCTAACTAGCAGCTGCTGCAGCACAGAATCTGACTGTCACTGACTGATATAAAAAAATTACACAAGATAGCTAACTAAAAAACAATAAAATATTGGTGTAGTACAGGTGTTTAGCACTCAAAACGCTAGGTATCAACTGTAATACTGCTCTTGCTTAGCCAACAGCACTGGAGATGTCTCTCAGTGAGCAGTCACAAGCAAGGATGAGATTCTCATCATGGCGCCCGCCTTATATACAGGAGGGGCTGGCCAGGGTTCCCCTCTGTGATCGGTTGCTAGGGCTTAGGCTTGGAGCCCTCTGATTGGCTCAGTGACATCTTGGACATCATCTGTGTGGTTACACTATCCGGATCCGGGTACCCGAACTGTATACCCGGATTTCTTTCTGGATATCGAATGTGTTTCCGGATTTACTTGGATAATGCATTCCGGATTTAGCCAGCTGTCTGGAATCCGGATCCGAGGTCGGTTAGCAGAAAAAGTTTGGATAATCCGGGTAGTTCGGGTATCCGGAATCTGGATGAGCACCACTGATTCTGTGCCCACAACATCTGTCTAAGTCTCACTGATCTGCAGCGGTGACCACTGCAAAGCCAATCTGCAGCTACTGCGCATGTGGGACACCCGAGCCGTGCACACCCTGTTTGAGCTACCGAGGCCTGGAGCTCAACGAGGAGCTGCATGGCCAGCCAGCTTAGTGGGGGTCTTTGACACTGCAGTATATTGACACTGGAGTTAATATTCCCCTGCATTAAAATTCCCCCACATATATTGTCATTAGTGTGTTGGGCGAACAGTGTTCGCCACTGTTCGGGTTCTGCAGAACATCACCCTGTTCGGGTGCTGTTCGAGTTCGACCGAACACCTGATGGTGTTCGGCCTTTTAGTTTGGGTTCGCCCGAACTACTCAATGCCCGCCGAACAGGGCCCCTGTTCGCCCGAATACGGCCCCCCTATGGGGTCACAGGCATAAGGGGGGAGCATGCCCCGATTGCGGGGGGGGGGGGGTTGGAAATTCCCCCCACCCCCTCCGCTAGCGCTCCCCCTCTGCCCGCTTCTCCATAAAAAAAGTTTGCGGAAAGTTAATAAGACCTGGTGGCTGGCTGGCTGGCAGTGGTGAGATGAGTGAGGAGGAGTCCGACTAGGAGACGCGTTGAGGCCGGGCAGCGGGCGGTTCAGCGGTAGTACCCTTGTGGTACTTCCGCCCTTTCTCTGACCTCACGTCCTCTACGTGATGACGCATACGAGGGTACGCGTGACGCGTACCCTCGTATGCGTCATCACGTAGAGGACGTGAGGTCAGAGAAAGGGCGGAAGTACCACAAGGGTACTACCGCTGAACCGCCCGCTGCCCGGCCTCGACGCGTCTCCTAGTCGGACTCCTCCTCACTCATCTCACCACTGCCAGCTAGCCAGCCAGCCACCAGGTACTATTAACTTTCCGCAAACTTTTTTTATGGGGAAGCGGGCAGAGGGGGGAGCGCTAGCGGAGGGGGTGGGGGGAATTTCTGACACCCCCCCGCGATCGGGGCATGCTCCCCCCTTATGCCTGCGACCCCATAGGGTCCCCAAAAGCGGCATGTTCGGGGGTCCCATTGACTTCCATTGAGTTTGGGGTTCGGGCTGAACATGCCGAACATCTGGCCCATGTTCGGCAGAACGGACCCGAACCCGAACATCCAGGTGTTCGCCCAACACTAATTGTCATCCAGCGTCATGTCCTCCATTATAGTGTTCCTTGTTATCGAGTCTTCTATTCCATTGGGAGGAGGACAGTAACTGAGATCCTGGTGTACACCACAATTATCAGGCTGATTTAATCCCATGCAGAAGAAAGGAGATGATAGAGAACAGCTAAATCCAGACTGAAAAGCCACCTGTTTAGCCTGGCATTTCCAGATTTATAAAATTCTTCCTCTGTACCACGATGGTCGGAGCCATGCTTATGCGCTTTGAGTCCCATGGGAGAAAAGCGCTTTACAAATGTTATTTGTTGTTGTTGTTGTTGTTGTTGTAAATCCTCCGATGGGGTGTTGTATATTTATCTAATTATCTTTGAATCCTCTCTCTTTATGTTTGTATTTCACTTTCTATACTTGTTATCCAGATTTATCATCAGCTAAAATCCATGAAGAATCCTTTTGAGCCGAGTGGACGATTGCCATTATTTGATGAGCACGGAGAGTTTGTCTATCACTACACAATAATAAATGTGATACAAGAATATCAATCTCCTTTAACTGTGAAGGCTGTGGGCAGATTTGCCCCCTGGGCAGCTGAAGATCAACAGATCAATATCAACACATCGGCCATAACATGGAAATTTCCTACGGTAGGCATATAATGTACACTGGGAAACATAATGAAGGCAAATCATAAATGATGTATGTCTTAAGTTGGGAGGTGCTCTGTAAGAGAGGCATGGGCGGTACTACACTGGGGCACTGCCCCCCCTCCCCAGGAATCACTCCCCCCTCCCGAGTGCCACCCTTGTTAGTAGCATACAGTTACCTGTTTCCAGGCTCCAGCAGCGTACAGTGAGCAGGATAGAGTCTGTAAAAAAAAAACTCCATGCCAACCTGAGTCTATGTAGGCACTAAGTAAACCAAGGGTCTTATCTATTTGCCATAAATACTTCACAATCCTTTCAAGATCCCTTGAAATAAATGTATCTGGATGACACTTACAGTATATTTGCAAAAAATTCTCACTACCTCCTTCTAATTGTATATTCTCACATTGTCAGTCAACAGGAATAGAGTCTGAAGAAGGCTTACAAGCTGAAGGCTTACTGGTTTATTTTTTAAATTAGCTAATAAAGTAGAACATGTTTTTTACAGACAGGAAGTTTTCAAGCAGAATAATAATCCTGATTCAAACTTTCCTGTCTGTAAAATACAAACTCTAGTCTCCAGCAATGCTTAGCTACTAAGAAGTCTAAGATAAGGAATTACACACAGTGTTTCTCTCCCTCCTGACTCTTCCCCTCCCCTTGCTTGTAGAGTCGTGCCAGTAAACTAGCTAGCTAGTACATCTGTCGGTGACTGTAGCCCTCAGAGATCCCAGGTAAGTAATCCATATAAGAAATGATCTCAGAGGCACACATTTTACATTAGTAAAAAGTAAAATAAACCTATATGAGATAGGAGAAGCGATGCTCAACCCAAATAACCGGACAGTTTCCATTCTTCATTCCATCCTCCAGGGGTCAGGCTGCCAAGTTCAAATATCCATCTAGCTTCTTGTTGCAAAAGTCTTTTCACTTTAGTGTTACCTCTTATATTACAGCTTCTGTTCTAATCCAAAGTCCTGTATATCAGCATGTGATCCACCATGTACAGTACCTTCAAAAAGTGTGCAGCTACAGATGTTAATGCCTTATCCTTCTCATAGTCCCTGTTGGCCAATCTAATATTGGATATGTGTTTTTTCCTAGTCTGCAGAGAATTTTTAGCTTGGCAAGTATAAATAAGCTGGCAGGGACATTTGAGTGCATAGATCAGCCTTTCTCAACCTTTTTACCCTGGAGGAACCCTGCAAATAGCTTTTGGACCTCAAGGAACCCCTGCAAACAATTTTTTTATCTCGAGGAACCCCTGCATTTATTTTGCAGGAGGCATGGTCTTTAAAAGTATGTGTGGCTGTTTATTTCACTACCCCTATTACACTGCCACTCATTATACTGCCTCCTAAGCCCCTAATTTAGTGCTTCTTGTTACAGTACCACCTATTATAGTGAGTTCCATTACACATCCCCACGACGGGGGAAAATGCCAAGGAACCCCTGCAAAGTACTCAAGGAACCCTGGGGTTCCAGGGAACCCTGGTTGAGAAAGCCTGGCATAGATCAACTCCTTAGTTCTAAAGCTAACATAATGTTTTAAATGCTATGATTTATTTGCTGGTCTACTACAGGGGCAAACCCAGGATTTTCAAGGGGGGAGGGGGATTCCTGAAAGGTCTTCCTCAACCATGCACAATACAGTACAACAATATGGTAGGACATCATGCTGGGTACACGCAATGCTATTTCCCGTCCGGCCAACCGACAACGGGATCGATCAGGAGCAGTTTGGATACAGATAATAATGAAGACAACCAACATTGGTAATGAAGGGGAAAGTGAAGCCTTCACACACAGGCTCGTACTGACCCAGCGGGGATTCAGGGGAATTCCCGGTGGTCCTTTTAAAAACGATGTGACATCACCTGTCATCAGTGCTGTTCACCCAGATTCCGGATATCCTGAAAACCCTTTTTTCAGCTATCAGACCGGATTCAGATTCCGGATACCTGGGCCCAAATCCGGATAGCTATCTGCGGATATTTGGGCACATAACGGATAGGATATTTCGGATATCCGGATCCAAAATACTGTAACTAAATACTGTAACTAAGGAGATGACGTCCTGGAGCCAATCAGAGGGCTGCCAGCAGATGCCCTAGCAACCAATCAAATAGGGGAACCCTGGCCAGCCCCACCTGACCTCATTGAGCCAATCAGAGGGCTCTCAGCCTAAACCCTGGCACCCAATCACAGAAAGGAACACTGGCCAGCCCCCCTGTATAATAAGGAGGGCTGCCATGATGAGACATATCGTCCTAGCTTGCTGAATGCTTACTGAGAGACATGCTCCAGTGCTGCTGGCCTAGCAAGGGCTGGACACAGTAATAAACCTAAAGCTGTTCAGTCATTAACCCCTTCACTATCACTACACTATTGTTAAATTGTTAATTAGCTTGATGTCATTGTGTGACAGTCATTGTGTGACAGTGAGAGAGTGTGCTCCAGTGCTGCAGTGCTGGCCCAGCAAGGGCTGTACACAGGGGCGTAACAATAGACCCTGCAATGGATGCCTCCACAGGGGGGCCCAGAAGACACAGGGAACCCTTGTGGGGAAAAGTTTGAGAGACTGACAGCTAAGGGCATGGAGATAAAAAACGTACTCTGCTCTCACACCATTGTTATAATGACTGCATGTCCACAACACAGATAAGGAATCACACACACTCTGGAATTTGTACACTGTCCCTGCTCCCTAGGGTTCATAAAAAAAACATTTGTCTCACATTGCAGCAAAGTCCTCTTAACTTCATGTACAACAGAGTCACAGGGTGAAAAAAGGTTGTACACTGTCCCTGATCAGCAATCACTGCTCCTGCTATAGGCGTCCTTGTCTTTCACCTCCCAGGGGGCGCATCAATTAGCAAATTACCTCTCCCTCCCAGCCAGCCCAGCTGTCTGTACGAGTAGAAAGAGGCAGAGGATTGTGTCTGTGTCAGGTGTCTGCCTGTCTGCTGACAGCTTCTGTGTCACCCTGGCAACATCACTCACATAACCCTATTGATTGGCCATGGAGCCCTGCGTGTGTTCCCCTGGGGCTGATGGGGGTGAGAGAGGAGAGGAGTGTATGTGTGTAGCTGGAGCTGCTGCATGGGGACACACATGGAGCAGACGTGAGTGGGGTTGCTAGCCTATGCTGAGGGTGGCAGGAAGAGACAGGGATCATCACACTGGTCTGTGTGTCCTTATCAGGATGATCTCCTGTGCTGATAAAAGCAAAGGACATGTGAATCTTCTGACCTGCAGCTGTGTGCTGTAAACTTCCTGAGAGCTGCTATATAGGCATTGTAAGGTGTACAGCCTAAGCTGCCCATACATTGCTCTCAGCAGGCTCCCAGTACATAGCTGCCTAAGCTGCCCATACATTGCTCTCAGCAGGCTCACAGTACATAGCTGCTAGTGAGAAGATTCACAGGTCCTTGACTTTTATCAGAGCTGCTGCAGGAGATCATCTTGATAAGAACACCGACCAGCAATGAGTAGATGCTGGGGTAGGGGGAGGGAGTGAACATTTAGTCAGCTCACTGTCTCAAAACCAGGGGCGTAACTAGAAATCACTGGGCCCCCCTGCGAATATTTGGATGGGGCCCCCCCATAGGTGCCAAATAATCGTAATGGGGCAGCGTTTCACTGTAAATTAATTGTAAAGTGGGCAGCATTTTACCAGACGATCGTAATGTGGGCCAGAAAATCGTAATGTGGGCAGAGTTCACCAGAAAATCGTAATGTGGGCACCAGTCACCAGAAAATAGTAACGTGAGCAGCAGTCACCAGAAAATTGTAACGTGGGCAGCATTCACCAGACAATCGTAATGTGGGCAGCGTTCACCAGAATATCGTAATGTGGGACAGAAAATCGTAATGTGGGCAGAGTTCACCAGAAAATTGTAACATGGACAGCATTCACCAGACAATCGTAACTTGGGCAGTGTTCACCAGAAAATCGTAATGTGGGCCAGAAAATCGTAATGTGGGCAGCGTTCACCAGAAAATCGTAACGTGGACAGCATTCACCAGACAATCGTAACGTGGGCAGTGTTCACCAGAAAATCGTAATGTGGGCCAGAAAATCGCAATGTGGGCAGCAGTCACCAGAAAATCGCCATGTGGGCAGCAGTCACCAGAAAATTGCAATGTGGGCATCAGTCACCAGAAAATCCTAATGTGGGCAGCAGTCACCAGAATATCGTAATGTGGGCAGCAGTCACCAGAAAATCCTAATGTGGGCAGCAGTCACCAGAAAATCCTAATGTGGGCAGCAGTCAGTCACCAGAATGTCGTAATGTGGGCAGCAGACACCAGAAAGTCGTAATGTGGGCAGCAGACACCAGAAAATCCTAATGTGGGCAGCAGTCACCAGAAAATCGCAATGTGGGCAGCAGTCACCAGAAAATCGCAATGTGGGCAGCAGTCACCAGAAAATCGCAATGTGGGCAGCAGTCACCAGAAAATCCTAATGTGGGCAGCATACACCAGAAAATCGTAATGTGGGCAGCAGACACCAGAAAATCGTAATGTGGGCAGCAGACACCTGAAAATCGTAATGTGGGCAGCAGACACCTGAAAATCGTAATGAGGGCAGCAGACACCTGAAAATCGCAATGTGGGCAGCAGTGACCAGAAAATCGCAATGTGGGCAGCAGTGACCAGAAAATCGTAATGTGGGCAGCAGACACCTGAAAATCGCAATGTGGGCAGCAGACACCTGAAAATCGCAATGTGGGCAGCAGACACCTGAAAATCGCAATGTGGGCAGCAGACACCTGAAAATCGTAATGTGGGCAGCAGACACCAGAAAATCGCAATGTGGGCAGCAGACACCAGAAAATCATAATGTGGGCAGCAGACACCTGAAAATCGTAATGTGGGCAGCAGACACCTGAAAATCGTAATGTGGGCAGCAGACACCAGAAAATCGTAATGTGGGCAGCAGACACCAGAAAATCGCAATGTGGGCAGCAGTGACCAGAAAATCGCAATGTGGGCAGCAGTGACCAGAAAATCGTAATGTGGGCAGCAGACACCAGAAAATCATAATGTGGGCAGCAGGCACCTGAAAATCACAATGTGGGCAGCAGACACCAGAAAATCACAATGTAGGCAGCAGACACCTGAAAATCGCAATGTGGGCAGCAGACACCTGAAAATCGCAATGTGGGCAGCAGACACCTGAAAATCGTAATGTGGGCAGCAGACACCAGAAAATCGCAATGTGGGCAGCAGACACCTGAAAATCGTAATGTGGGCAGCAGACACCTGAAAATCGTAATGTGGGCAGCAGACACCAGAAAATCGTAATGTGGGCAGCAGACACCAGAAAATCGCAATGTGGGCAGCAGACACCAGAAAATCGCAATGTGGGCAGCAGACACCTGAAAATCGCAATGTGGGCAGCAGACACCTGAAAATCGTAATGTGGGCAGCAGACACCTGAAAATCGCAATGTGGGCAGCAGTCACCAGAAAATCGCAATGTGGGCAGCAGACACCAGAAAATCATAATGTGGGCAGCAGACACCAGAAAATCATAATGTGGGCAGCAGACACCAGAAAATCGTAATGTGGGCAGCAGACACCAGAAAATCGCAATGTGGGCAGCAGTGACCAGAAAATCGTAATGTGGGCAGCAGACACCAGAAAATCATAATGTGGGCAGCAGGCACCTGAAAATCGCAATGTGGGCAGCAGACACCTGAAAATCACAATGTAGGCAGCAGACACCTGGAAATCACAATGTAGGCAGCAGACACCTGAAAATCGTAATGTGGGCAGCAGACACCTGAAAATCACAATGTGGGCAGCAGACACCTGAAAATCACAATGTGGGCAGCAGACACCAGAAAATCACAATGTAGGCAGCAGACACCTGAAAATCACAATGTAGGCAGCAGACACTAGAAAAAAAAATGCACCTGTGAAAAAAAACAATCCACTTACCTGACAGAAGTCTTCTCCTCTCCCGGCATCTGGCTCGCAGCTCCCCGAGTCCTCCTGCAGCACATCTCCCGCGCTGACAGGCAGAGTGCAGGGCTACGGCAAGATGGCTGCCGAAGCCCTGTACTAGAGACACAAATAGTCTCCAGTGTAGGGCTTCTTCGGCGGCCATCTTGCCGTAGCCCTGCTCTGCCTGCCGGAGACTATGCAGGCTGCTGAAGCGGGGCTGCGGGGAATGAACTGGCGCAGCGTCTATTAGACGCTGCGGCCAGTTGAGCACCTTGCTGAGGGGTCCAGAGCAGCGCTCCCCCCACGGACAGTGAGCGGGCCCCAGAGCAGCCCCGGGCGGCCGGGCCCCCCTGCGGCTGAGAGAGTCGCATCCCCGGTAGGTACGCCGGTGGTGACAGCCTTTCCTCCTCCGGGCCCCTGACTTGCTAGGTGCCCCCCTGCAACTGCAGGGGCTGCAGGGTCTATTCCTACGCCCCTGCTCAAAACTAAATACGGTACTCACTGGCACAACATGTAAGAAGATGGATCCAACAACGACGAGCGTTCTCCGATCCATCTTCCTGTGAGCGACGTCACACATTTTTACACGACGGGTGCCAAAGGGAAGTTGAGCGTTTGCGGTACTTTGCATTCAGTTGTCGAGGGTCTTAAAGATCCTTATCTCTGGGAATGGGAGGGGGGGGGGGGGGGGCACAACTTCAGTGTTTGCCATAGGCACTATTTTGCCCAGATACGCCACTGCATGTAGTAAAATAATACAGCTGTGTGTGTGTATGTATGTACTGTGAGCAGAGTTGCAACTAGGGACTTATCAGCTGCAAGGGGCTGGAGGAAGCCCCGGGTAAGTAGATCTGAGGGTAGCATAGATTGCCTGACATATCCTTTAAGTCTAAGTGTTTTTATCTGCATGGGGAAAACACATTGGTCCTCAGTTTTCTTGTGCAGAAAGTGAGGGAGGTGGGGCCCCATCCAAATTTTCGCAGGGGGGCCCAGTGATGTCTAGTTACGCCCCTGAGCATAACTAGCCCCTGAGGCTTTTAAAAACTCCCAGCCTGGTTCATTACTCAAAACCGCAATCATGGGTAAGACTGCCGACCTGACTGCTGTCCAGAAGGCCATCATTGACACCCTCAAGCAAGAGGGTAAGACACAGAAAGAAATTTCCGAATGAATAGGCTGTTCCCAGAGTGCTGTATCAAGGCACCTCAGTGGGAAGTCTGTGGGAAGGAAAAAGTGTGACAGAAAACGCTGCACAACGAGAAGAGGTGACCGGACCCTGAGGAAGATTGTGGAGAAGGACCGATTCCAGACCTTGGGGGACATGCGGAAGCAGTGGACTGTGTCTGGAGTAGAAACATCCTGAGCCACCGTGTACAGGCGTGTGCAGGAAATGGGCTACAGGTGCCGCATTCCCCAGGTCAAGCCACTTTTGAACCAGAAACAGCGGCAAAAGCGCCTGACCTGGGCTACAGAGAAGCAGCACTGGACTGTTGCTCAGTGGTCCAAAGTACTTTTTTTGGATGAAAGCAAGTTTTGCATGTCATTCGGAGATCAAGGTACCAGAGTCTGAAGGAAGACTGGGGAGAGGGAAATGCCAAAATGCCTGAAGTCCAGTGTCAAGTACCCACAGTCAGTGATGGTCTGGGGTGCCATGTCAGCTGCTGGTGTTAGTCCACTGTGTTTTATCAAGGGCAGAGTCAATGCAGCTAGCTATCAGGAGATTTTGGAGAACTTCATGCTTCCATCTGCTGAAAAGCATTATGGAGATGAAGATTTCATTTTTCAGCATGACCTGGCACCTGCTCACAGTGCCAAAACCACTGGTAAATGGTTTACTGACCGTGGTATTACTGTGCTCAATTGGCCTGCCAACTCTCCTGACCTGAACTCCATAGAGAATCTGTGGGATATTGTGAAGAGAAAGTTGAGAGACGCAAGACCCAACACTCTGGATGAGCTTAAGGCCGCTATCGAAGCATCCTGGGCCTCCATAACACCTGAGCAGTGCCACAGGCTGATTGCCTCCATGCCACGCCGCATTGAAGCAGTCATTTCTGCAAAAGGATTCCCGACAAGTATTGAGTGCATAACTGAACATTATTATTTGAAGGTTGACTTTTTTTGTTTTAAAAACACTTTTTGGTCGGATGAAATATGCTAATTTTTTGAGATCGGAATTTAGGGTTTTCATGAGCTGTATGCCAAAATCATCAATATTAAAACAATAACACAGTTGTGTGTAATGAATCTAAAATATATGAAAAACACTGCGTAACATGTTGGCGCTTTATAAATACAATAAATAAATAATAAATAAATCAATGTATATCAGTACATTACAGAAAATAATGAACTTTATCACAATATGCTATTTTTTTTAGAAGGACCTGTATATAGACACTGGCTAATTCAAAATAGGCCAGTTGTCTTTTTGTACACTTTAAATTTGGCTGCAATGAGCAGTGATGCCTTTCTTCTGGCTGCCGACTGCCTGTTTGGTTAAATAGATTAAAAATTCCATGCGACCTGGCATGGAAAGAGATAGACGTAATTGGATGATCAGGGGTAAACTTTTGATTCACAGAACAAGCTCCTCTGTAGCCCAGGTGACAAGATCATTAACACAGAGAAGTCCAGGGTGCCACCAGATTTGTGCATTTCGTGAATAAGAAACTGCTATTTTTAGAGTAGAAAATGCAAAGTTCTGTATTTCAGTATATCTTCCTGTGTCTGATTTCAGCCCCCAGTATCTCGATGTTCTGACCCTTGTTTGCCTGGGAGCAGAAAAATGTCTGGATCTTCCCCTCACATTTGCTGCTATGAGTGTGTCCCGTGTCCTGATGGCCACATCTCCAACACAACTGGTACACGTTCTATTCTTAACTGAGTTACGAAACTGTTATGATTGTCAGTGGGGGATTTTAGATGTAGTGGTGCACATTTGCATCATCATACTTAGCAATTAAAGTGCAAGAACTGACCGACCGACCACAGAGGTGCTGTGCAGGATGAAAAAGTTGGTTTGCAGCAGTGTAAAGGGGACGGGGGGGGGGGGGGGGGGGGGTAAGTAAGGTAAGGTTTAGGTATGGGTACAGGGTCAGTTAGTGTTAGGCATTTCCATCTGGAAATATTTGCAATATCTCGTTAAAAGAAATGAAACAAATAGACAAGTCAAGGCTCATAATCTTTATATTGCACTTTTCTCTAGGCAGACTTGATTAGGGAGCCTTGTCCAAAGACCCCTTACTGTTATATGTATTGGTTTAAAAAGACACTGAAGCAAAAAAAAAAAAAAATGATATAATGAATTGTTTGTGTAGTACGGATACTTACTAGAAGATTAGTAGCAAAGAAAATATTCTCATATTTTTATTTTCAATTATATAGTGTTTTTATAACATTGCATCATTCTTTAATATTTGCAGTTTACACACTACTCAGCATTCTAAATGATTTTACAGAGCAGTCTTGTGAACTATTGACCTCTCCTCTGGCAGAGAAAAAGAAAATCCTTGACTGACTGACAGTTGAGATAATAAACTTCAGGAGACAGACCTCTCTGCGACTTCGGAAGTCGTGCAGCTTAATGGCTTTTTTACATAGAGATAACAACTGGAGTTTCTTAACTCTTCCTGTACTGGAAACAATTAGACTTATGTCTCTGCTCCTAATGTTTTATTTCTAGCTATACTACACATACAAATCATTATATCATATTTTTTTTTTTTTGCTTCAGTGTCTCTTTAAGTCAGGATTTGAACCTTGGTTGTATTGGACCAATCAGAGAAAGTGGAGGTTTACCTCGGAAATCAGAATGCCACAAAAAAATGTAGACCAATTACAAGACTTGGACACTACAAAGTTTTACCGAGTTTTAGGGTTAGTCTAAAATTTCCACGGAATTCTGATTTCCACAAAAAAAAAAAAAAATGACAGCCTGTGATTGGTCCAATGCTTCTGAGCTCTGTGATTGGGCTAAAAAAACCTTTCCGAGTTGTGGTAATAAGGTATTTCCGCTGAACACCAATTTCTGAAAGCTTTTTCTAGGTAAGCCCATTTCCGATTGGAAACTCTGAAATCGGTATTCTGCAGAAATTTGCTGACCATCTCTAGTCGTGGATGGATCTTCCAGCATGTCAATGACCCAAAACATACAGCACCTACAACAGAACAAAAAAAGTGACTAAAGAAAAAGCGCATTGTGGTCACGGAGTGGTCTAGCCCTAGTCAATCTCCAGGCAAGCAGCAGTCAAGAAACATAAATGATTTCACCTTTCACCCTAGAGGAACCCTCCAAATAATTTTGGATCTCAAAGAACTTCTACGTAGGTAGTACAACTGCCTGAGTGTAGGTAGTCCCAGTGTAGGTAGTACAGCTGCCTCAGCATAGGTAGTACAGCTGCCCCAGCATAGGTAGTACAGCTGCCCCAGTGTAGGTAGTACAGCTGCCTCAGCATTGGTAGTACAGCTGCCCCAGCATAGTTAGTACAGCTGCCCCAGCATAGGTAGTACAGCTGCCCCAGCATAGGTAGTACAGCTGCCTCAGTGTAGGTAGTACAGCTGCCCCAGTGTAGGTAGTACAGCTGCCCCAGCGTAAGTAGTACAGCTGCCCCAGCGTATGTAGTACAGCTGCCCCTGCGTAGGTAGTAGTACAACTGCCCCAGCATAGGTAGTACAGCTGCCCCAGCATAGTTAGTACAGCTGCCCCAGCATAGGTAGTACAGCCAGAATAGGTAGTACAGCTGCCCCAGCATAGGTAGTACAGCTGCCCCAGCATAGGTAGTACAACTGCCCCAACATAGGTAGTACAACCAACTGCCCCAGCATAGGTAGTACAACTGCCCCAGCATAGGTAGTACTGCTGCCCCAGCATAGGTAGTAGATCTGTCCTAGTGTAGGTAGTCCCATCGTAGGTAGTACAGCTGTCCCAGCGTAGGTAGTCCAGCTGCCCCAGCTTAGGTAGTACAGCTGCCTCAGCGTAGGTAGTACAGCTGCCCCAGCCTAGGTAGTACAACTGCCCCTGTGTAGGTAGTACAGTTGCCCCAGCGTAGGTAGTACAGCTGTCCCAGCATAGGTAGTACAGCTGCCCCAGTGTAGGTAGTCCCAGCTTAGGTAGTACAGCTGCCCCAGCATAGGTAGTATAGCTGCCCCAGCTTAGGTAGTACAGCTGCCCCAGCTTAGATTGTACAGCTGCCCCAGCTTAGGTAGTCCCAGCGTAAGTAGTATAGCTGCCCCAGCATAGGTAGTATAGCTGCCCCAGCATAGGTGGTACAGCTGCTCCAGCTTAGGTAGTACAGCTGCCCCAGCTAAGGTAGTACAGCTGCCCCATCTTAGGTAGCACAGCTGCCCTAGCTTAGGTAGTATAGCCGCCCCAGCTTGGGCAGTACAGCTGCCCCAGCTTAGGTAGAACAGCTGCACCAGCTTAGGTAGTACAGCTGCCCTAGCATAGGTAGTGCAGCTGCCCCAGCATAGGTAGTACAGCTGCCCTAGTGTAGGTAGTACAGCTGCCCCAGTGTATGTAGTACAGCTGCTCCAGTGTAGGTAGTCCCAGTATAGGCAGTAAAGCTGCCCTAGTGTAGGTAGACCCAGTGTAGGTAGTACAGCTGCCCCAGTGTAGATAGTCCAGTGTAGGTAGCACAGCTACCCCAGCTTAGGCAGTATGGCTGCCCCAGGGTAGGTAATATGCTGCCCCAGAATAGGTAGTATGCTGCTCCAGCATAGGTAGTATGCTGCCCCAGTGTGTGGGTAGTATGGCTGCCCCAGGATAGGTAGTATGCTGCCCCAGCGTAGGTAGTGTGCTGCCCCAGCGTAGGTAGTAAGCTGCACCAGTGTAGGCAGTATGTTGTCCCAGGGTAGGTAGTATGCTGCCCCAGTGTGTGGATATTATGTCTGCCCCAGGGTAGGTAGTATGGTGCCCAAGCGTAGGTAGTATGCTGCCCCAGTGTGTGGGTGGTATGCTGCCCCAGTGTGTGGGTAGTATGCTGCCCCAGCACAAGTAGTATGCTGCCCCAGTGTGTGGGTAGTATGCTGCCCCAGGGTAGGTGGTATGCTGCCCCAGAATAGGTAGTATGCTGCCCCAGGGTAGGTAGTATGCTGCCCCAGGGTAGGTAGTATGCTACCCCAGGGTAGGTAGTATGCTGCCCCAGCATAGGTAGCATTCTGCCCCAGTGTGTGGGTTGTATGGCTACCCCAGGGTAGGTAGTATGCTGCTCCAGCCCGCTCCCATTCCCGTCCCGCGGCCACCGCTCATGCATCCTTGTGAGCTGGCAGCCGCTATCTCTATCGCTGTTTCCGCCCGCCGCTCCTGCATCTGGCGTCTCCCCGGGCCCTATTCCTCTGTATTGCTGGACATCGTCAGTCATTTTCTTGTAGCAATACAGAAGGGAGAGAGAGCGGGGCGGCGAGCAGCTGGGGGTGCTCAGGGGGTGCTTGGAGAATTTTATGGGGTGCTTCAGCACCCCAAAGCACCCCCTTGGTGCCGCCCATGCTAACTGCTTTTTTTTATTACTGTGCTCCTTATTATACTGATTCCCAATTTAGCAATTCATTTTATAGAGGAGCCAAGGAGGCTGGGGCATAACTACAGTCCCTGCAACTGCAGGGGGGCCCAGAGCTGTAAGAGGGCCCCAAACATTACTTCACTTCCTCCAGATCAGGTGTTTTTGTGGCTACACTTGTTATGGGTGTGACAATTATAATGTCCACACTTGTTTTATGAACCCTGCAAGATGGGCCCCCAGGATGTGAGGGTCACAATGGGAGGCAAGGGAAGGGGTTTGAACAATAAAGAGAATATGTACTGTGAATATCTTACATAAATAAACATACCAACCTGTTTGTTGTCTTCTCCTAGCCCCCTCTGCGACATTTTCACCACTCCTCGCTGCTTTCCTGGTGAAAAAATCCCTGTTTTATTCATTGTTTTTGTAAACAGTGAAGATGGCTGCCAAACAGGAAATACATCATCAGAGCAGGTGCCCGTTTGCAGAAGCTCCTCTCAAATGTGACTTTATTGCTGGAATGTTACTCCCATGTGTTGCCTTAGCTGCTTGTCTGAGCTCTGCACTGATCTCTCTGCACTCACAGCTGTTTGAAATGTCTCAGATCTTACGAGCCTTGCAGAGACGCTGGCTGTGACTCATACACACACAGGAGAGCAGAGGGGGGTGTGGCCTGCAGCGGGTCAGGTAACCGCGGGTAACTGGAAATGCGGGTCGGGTTCAGGTACCCGAATTGATCTCACATCCAGTTAGGGCAAGTCTGTTCATCTTAGCAGCAGGGCATCCTGCAACCAAGCCTAGGCCCCTCTCCTAGGGAGCCTTTAGCCTACAGGGATTCTCCCACAGTCTGGGGTGAATTCCCTTCTTCTTCTAACCTCCAGCTCCTCTGGTGGTTCTCACTCAAAGTACTACTGTTACACCAAACACTCATATCTCAGGTGTCCAGAGGTTAGACATACCTGGATTATTGGTGATTCTGCAGATCATCCATAATCTGGTGTATATCTGCATTACTGATGATTCTGCAGATCACCAATAATCAGATTCTCTCTGCGTGTTGACACCAATCGTTACAGAACGGCAGACCAAAACAATATGGACGCACTTGACAGTCGTCTGCTTGCACTCACCACCTCGGTGGAGAATTGCATCAGCGTGCTGGATAGTCATCAGACCCAGATCAATGCCTTGTCTGGGTCTATACAAGCCCTTCAGACGACTGTTAACGCAGTGCAATCCCCTCTTGTTACAGACTTATGTATGCCTGTGCCCGAGAAGTTTTCTGGTCATAGATCTGACTTTCAAAACTTTAAAAGTCGAGTGTTATCTTACTTTGAGTTGAGACCTAATGCCTCAGGTACTGTCGCACAGAGAATTATCTTTATTAAGACACTATTGACTGGGGATTCCCAGACCTGGGCATATGGTCTTCAACCAGGAGATGGGGCCCTGACCTCTGTGGAGGAATTTTTCAAATCTATGGCTATTATTTACAATGATCCGGACTTTGCCTCGACCGCTGAGCGGAAGCTCAAGATGTTGCGGCAAGGCAAGGATTCGGTAGAGACTTATGCAGCTGAGTTCAGGAAGTGGGCGGTGTCAGCTAGATGGGGCTCATTTGCGTTATTGGATTATCAGATGCAGTGTCTAATCTGATGTTGGGATATCCTGAGCCAAAAACTATTGATGAAGCCATTTCTCTAGCGATCAGAGTGGACCGTTGCCTACGGTACCAGAGACAAAGTCGGGGCAGGAATAGTGTGAGATATGTTTCCTACGCTTCCTCGCCACCTACGTCACCTCCCCCTGAACCCATGCAGATTGGTCTGTCAAAATTGTCCCGGGTCGAGCAGAGTCGTAGAAAAGCTGAACAGCTCTGCTTGTACTGTGCAGAGGAGGGTCATAAAGCACAGAACTATCCCAAAAAAGTCGTGAAACGCTGCCGCCTAGGAGTGGTCAGAGGTAACACCCTAGGCGCGCAGAATTTACCTCTCAAAGACGATCGCTTGCTCCTCCCATGCACCATTTCATGGGAGGACCAGACAGTTTCTACTGAGGCCTTTCTCGACTCCGGCTCGGCTGCCAATTTTATTGACTATGATTTTGCTAGAAAATTGGGAATTCCTATTGTCCCATTGAGTCATAAGGTGTTAGTTACTGCGGTGGATGACTCTCCTCTGCAGAGTAAATACCCTCTGTCTCAGACTCCGGAGTTGGGGGGTCACCATAGGGGTTTTACATAGAGAGAGTCTGCAGTTTTTTGTGTTACGAATGGCAACCTCCACCATTATCCTTGGTCTGCCATGGTTGCGACTTCACGCCCCTCAGATGGATTGGGCCTCTGGTCAGCTAACGAGCTGGTCTACCCGCTGCTATCATCATTGTTTGGCAAAGGTAACCATGGGTAACACCAGTATTCAGGTGGAAGGATTGCCAGAGCAGTATAAAGATTTTGCTGATGTCTTTTGTCCTAAATCAGCAGACAGACTACCTCCTCACCGTCCCTTTGATTGTCCGATTGAATTAAGATCTGGTTGTATGCCTCCTAGGGGTCACCTTTATAACTTGTCCGGGCCAGAGAAGTTGGCAATGCAGGAGTACATCAAAGAAAATTTAGCTAAGGGATTTATCCGCCCCTCCTGGTCACCTGCGGGCGCTGAAATCTTTTTTGTTAAAAAAAAAGATGGAGGCCTCCATCCCTGCATTGACTATCAGGGTCTAAATAAGATCACTGTGAAAAATCGTTACCCACTAACTCTGATTGACGATTTATTCTCCCAGATCACCAATGCAAAAATTTTATCGAAATTGGACTTAAGGGGTGCATACAACCTGGTGCGCATCAGGGACGGTGACGAGTGGAAGACGGCCTTTAATACACCCGATGGGCATTACGAGTACTTAGTGATGCCCTTCGGGTTGTGCAACGCCCCGGCCGTCTTCCAGGAGCTGATTAACGAAGTTTTCAGACCAATTTGGGGTAAATTTGCATTAGTATATCTTGATGATATACTAGTCTTTTCAGCCACCCTTGCCGAACATCGGAGACACGTCAAGTATGTGTTGGAAAGACTAAGACAGAATCAATTGTATGCCAAACTGGAAAAGTGCATTTTTGAGGTGACCTCTGTTGCATTTTTGGGGTATGTAATATCTACCTCGGGCCTCTCTATGGACCCTGGGAAAGTCTCTGCTGTACTGGACTGGCCACAGCCTGTAGGTCTGAAGGCCCTCCAGAGATTCCTGGGTTTTGCAAATTACAACAGGAGATTTATTAAGGGGTACTCTACAGTGGTTGCGCCCCTCACCACTCTCACTAAGAAAGGGGCTGATACTCACCACTGGTCCGAGGAAGCTCTTACGGCTTTTGATACCCTAAAGAAACTGTTCTGTTCTGCTCCTATTCTGAGACACGTCGATGTCATCTTCCCGTTCATAATAGAGGTTGATGCCTCTGAGGTGGGGGTGGGGGCTGTGCTGTCTCAGCGTTCCGGTTTGCAGGGTAAGCTTCATCCATGCGCCTACTTCTCCCGTAGGTTTTCCCCAGCGGAGAGAAACTACGATATAGGCAACCGAGAACTCCTGGCCATCAAGTTAGCCTTTGAGGAATGGCGACATTGGTTAGTGGGAGCAGAACATGTTATTACAGTTTACACAGATCATAAAAACTTGGAGTACATAGAGAATGCTAAGAGACTCAGTCCCCGACAGGCCCGGTGGTCACTGTTCTTTTCCAGATTCAGTTTTGTAATTACGTACACTCCTGGTAGTAGAAACGTTAAGGCTGATGCCTTGTCCAGGTGTTTCGAGCCTGAGACGGCACAGCCCTCAGCACCCGAGACTATTCTGCCTCGGAGGGTGGTTTTGGCAGCCACAGAAACCTGGAGGGATTGAGCTGCCACCCTGGCCCCATATCAGCAGGATGTCCCAGAAGGAAAGCCCGAGGGAGTGTTGTTTGTGCCCCTGCCCTTTCGCCTACAGCTCTTACAGCTGTTCCACTCCCATAAGAATGCTGGTTATCCAGGGGCAACCAGGACACAGGATCTCCTTGCCAGGTGTGCATGGTGGCGATCGTTGGCCACAGATTGTAAGGAGTTTGTGAGAGAGTGTGCTGTGTGTGCTAGGAGCAAACCTTCCTGACAGGCACCGGTGGGAACTTTGCAGCCTTTGCCGGTTCCAAGTGAACCGTGGACCCATCTGTCTATGGATTTTGTGGGTGAACTCCCCAGATCTGAAGGCATGACTGTCATCTGGGTGGTAGTAGACAGATTCAGCAAGATGGCCCATTTTATTCCTCTGAAAGGACTCCCCTCCGCCCAAGTGCTGGCTAACCTCTTCATCCAGCACATTTTCCGGCTGCATGGCATTCCGGAGAATGTAGTGTCAGATAGGGGAGTCCAATTCGTTTCTAAGTTCTGGAGGGCATTTTGTCATCTTATGGGCATGGATCTTTCATTTTTATCAGGCTACCACCCTCAGACAAATGGCCAGACCGAGAGGGTCAACCAATCCATGGAACAGTTTCTCAGATGCTATGTGGCTGATGCGCAAACCGACTGGGTAAAGTTTTTACCTTTCGCGGAGTTTGCGCACAACAACCTGAAAAGTTCTTCCTCTGGGTTTACCCCCTTTCAGGTAGTGTTGGAAAGGTCCCCTAAGTTTGCTCCTTTGCCAGTGGCATCTACTCCTTTCCCAGCATTAGAGAATTGGCAGCTGGTGTTAAAACAAATTTGGCTCTGGTGAAAACAAATTTGGGGAAGGCTTTCAAGTCTCAGAAAAAGCAGGCTGACAAGAGACGCTCTGCTGAATGGGAATTTTCACCAGGAGATTTGGTCTGGGTGTCTACGTGACATCTGGCATTGAAACAACTGTCACCCAAATTAGGGCCTAGGTTTGTTGGGCCGTTTCCAGTCACCAAAAGAATTAATGCTGTCACTTATGCCGTTGATCTTCCTACCAGTATGCGAGGTGTAAGATCATTCCACGTGTCATTGCTCAAGCCGGCAGTACAGGTGGATTCCACTCCCCCCCCCCTGTTTTGATTGATGATCAACCCGAGTATGAGGTTGAGAAGATTCTGGACTCCTGGCTGGTGCAGAATTCTGTGCAATATTTGGTACACTGGAAAGGTTATGGTGTGGAGAATAGAACTTGGGTACCAGAATGCCGCATGCACGCAGAGGAATTGAGGAAAGAGTTCCATGACTTACATTCTGGGAAGCCTGGTGGGAAGTGTCCGGAGTCCACTCCTCGTGGGGGGCGGGTACTGTGAAGGATTGCAGAATAGCCGCCGCGTGCTCTGACGGCGTGGTGGCTACTTCCGCGTCCAGTCCGGCGGTTTACGCGCGGCGACATGTGTCTGACGTGGTACAGCCTTCCTGTGCACATAGGCTGAGGAATACACGCGCGCGCGCGGAAAAACAGAAGCTTTATGGGAAGCAGAGAGGGATCAGCTGACTCGCTTGGTCAGCTAATCCCAGAATGTATGCGGATTGGCTAGAAGGGACTGGGCGGCGCTGATCAGCGCTGCACTATATAACCACTCGTCCCTCAGTCTCACGTTGTCTGCCGTTGCGAATGCTTTATGTGTTAGCACACAGACCTTAGTCAGATCCTACAGTGTGTTAGAACCGGGAAGGACCTGAGAATTCACACTGAGCTAGAACATTCTCGTATGTTATGCTATAGACTAGTTCCAGGGTGTTGTGACTACGGACCTCACACCCAAGCCTAGGATACTGTGTCAATGCTATGTTATGCTATAGACTAGTTCCAGGATGTTGTGACTACGGACCTTACACCCAAGCCTAGGATACTGTGTCAATGCTATGTTATGCTATAGACTAGTTCCAGGGTGTTGTGACTACGGACCTCACACCCAAGCCTAGGATACTGTGTCAATGCTATGTTATGCTATAGACTAGTTCCATGGTGTTGTGACTACGGATCTCACACCCAAGTCTAGGATACTGTATCAATTCTATGTTATGAGATAGACTAGTTCCAGGGTGTTGTGACTACGGACCTCACACCCAAGACTAGCACTGTGTACTTGTATTCCTTGCCCGCCTCTAGGGTGTAGAGAGCTAGGATCTCACATCCAGTTAGGGCAAGTCTGTTCATCTTAGCAGCAGGGCATCCTGCAACCAAGCCTAGGCCCCTCTCCTAGGGAGCCTTTAGCATATAGGGATTCACCCACAGTCTGGGGTGAATTCCCTTCTTCTTCTAACCTCCAGCTCCTCTGGTGGTTCTCACTCAAAGTACTACTGTTACACCAAACACTCATATCTCAGGTGTCCAGAGGTTAGACATACCTGGATTATTGGTGATTCTGCAGATCATCCATAATCTGGTGTATATCTGCATTACTGGTGATTCTGCAAATCACCAATAATCAGATTCTCTCTGCGTGTTGACACCAATCGTTACAAGACCACATTAGAACAGGCATAGTGACTTATAGGATAGATAAGAAATAAGGCTGAAAATTTTGTTACAGGGTCTCTTTAAGGGGACCCATCAAGGTTGTGCAGGGGGGTGATTTGTAGTGATGCCCCTGCAAGGAGGTATTTTTTTCACCCCATCAACTGGGCGGAAGAAGAAATTCAAGGGAACCCCTGCAATGTACTTAAAGCGGATCTGAGATGAAAAACTAACTATATAACAAGTAACTTGTCTATATATATTATCTAAAGTTTAGATAGTTTACACAGCAAATTTAGCTGCAAACAGCTTTAATAGAAAATGATTATTTCTTCCTGTGATACAATGACAGCAGCCATGTTGTTTGTAAACATTACACAGAGGCAGGATCAGTGGCGGATATACGGCCGTGCAGGCCGTGCCGCCGCACGAGGGCCCCTGAAGTTCTGCTGCTTCAGGGGCCCATTAAGTATTGCAGGTTTTTTTTTTTTTTTTTTTTTTTTTTTTTTATGTTTTATTTTTTTAACCTGGGGGGCCCAACTCCTGTCCTCCCCCCTCACCTCGCCCCCCCCCCCTCATGCGGCGGGAGAGCGGAAAATACAGGAAGTCTCCGGCCGGGGCGGCAGCTGCCGCTTGGTCTCCAACTTGGAGACATATCGGAAACTAAGCAGCAGCTGCCTCTAGCGTCTGCTGCAGCCCCGGCCGGAGACTTCCTGTATTTTCTGCTCTCCCGCCGGCCGCCGCGCATACCGGGAGGGGGGCCCCGAGGTGAGTGAGGGAGGATAGGAGTCGGGCCCCCCACCCGGATAGCTACCCACCCGGCTACCTTACCCACCCACCCGGCTACCTACCCCGCTACCTAACCATCCACCCGGCTACCTACCCGGCTACCTAACCACCCTGCCGGCTACCTACCCACCCACCCGGCTACCTAGCTACCCACCCGGCTACCTAACCACCCTGCCGGCTATCTACCTGGCTACCCACCCACCCGGCTACCTACCCACCCGGCTACCTAGCTACCCACCCGACTACCTAACCACCCTGCCGGCTACCTACCTACCTGGCTACCTACCCACCCACCCGGCTACCTACACACCCACCCGGCTAGCTACCCACCCACCCGGCTACCTTACCCACCCACCCGGCTACCTACCCACCCGGCTACCTAACCACCCACCCGGCTACCTACCCCACTACCTAACCACCCACCCGGCTACCTACCCGGCTACCTACCCACCCACCCGGCTACCTACACACCCACCCGGCTACCTACCCACCCACCCGGCTACCTTACCCACCCACCCGGCTACCTACCCCGCTACCTAACCACCCACCCGGCTACCTACCCCGCTACCTAACCACCCACCCGGCTACCTACCCGGCTACCTAACCACCCTGCCGGCTACCTACCCACCCACCCGACTACCTAGCTACCCACCCGGCTACCTAACCACCATGCCGGCTACCTACCTGGCTACCTACCCACCCGGCTACCTAGCTACCCACCCGGCTACCTAACCACCCTGCCGGCTACCTACCTACCCGGCTACCTACCCACCCACCCCGGCTACCTAACCACCCACCCGGCTACCTAACCACCCACCCGGCTACCTACCCACCCTGATACCTACCTACCCACCCGGCTGCCTACCCACCCGGCTACCTAGCTACCCACCCGGCTACCTAACCACCCTGCCGGTTACCTACCTACCCGGCTACCTACCCACCTGGATACCTACACACCCACCCGGCTACCTACCCGGCTACCTACCCACCCGGCTACCTACCCACCCGGATACCTACACACCCACCCGGCTACCTACCCGGCTACCTACCCACCCACCCGGCTACCTACCCACCCGGATACCTAACCACCCACCCGGCTACCTACCCGGCTACCTACACACCCACCCGGCTACCTACCTACCCACCAGGCTACCTACCTACCTACCCACCCGGCTACCAACCAACCCACCAGGCTACCTACCTAAAGACCCACCAGGCTACCTACCCACCCACCCAGCTACCTAACCACCCACCTACCCACCCACCAGGCTACCTACCCACCCGCCTACCCAGCCACCCACCAGGCTACCCACCCGGCTACCCAGCCACCCACCAGGCTACTTACCCACCCGGCTAAGCGCTACCTACCTACCCACCCGGCTGCCTACCTACCCACCAGGCTACCTATCCACCCAACCACCCATGGGAGCTGCGCGCCGGATGGAGGCTGGGACAGGAGGTCTGCTGCTGCAGGTGAGTAAATGTTTTTTTTTATTATTTATTTTAGCAGGTGTATGTTCTGGGCAGGTCTGCCACATGATTGCGTGTATGTTCTGGGCAGGTCTGCCACATGATTGCGTGTATGTTCTGGGCAGGTCTGCCACATGATTGCATGTATGTTCTGGGCAAATTTGCTACATGATTGCATGTGTTTTCTGGGCAAATCTGCCGACATGATTGCAGGTATTTTCTGGGCATATCTGCCGACATCATTGCACGTATTTTCTGGGCATATCTGCCGACATCATTGCACGTATTTTCTGGGCATATCTGCCGACATCATTGCACGTATTTTCTGGGCATATCTGCCGACATCATTGCACGTATTTTCTGGGCATATCTGCCGACATCATTGCACGTATTTTCTGGGCATATCTGCCGACATCATTGCACGTATTTTCTGGGCATATCTGCCGACATCATTGCACGTATTTTCTGGGCATATCTGCCGACATCATTGCACGTATTTTCTGGGCATATCTGCCGACATGATTGAATGTATTTTCTGGGCAAATCTGCCGACATGATTGAATGTATTTTCTGGGCAAATCTGCTCACATTATGTGTATTTTCTTGAGAAAACCTGCACAATTATGTGAATTTTCTGGGGAAAGGGTCACCAAAACTTGGGCCCACTGTCTTTGCGTTGCACTTTTCAAGGGAACCTGAGGTGAGAATAATATTGAGGCTGCCATATTTCTCTCCTTTTAAGCAATACCAGTTGCCTGGTTGCCGTTCTGGTCCTCTGCCTCTTATTCTTTCAACCATAGACCCTGAACAAGCATGCAGCAGGTCAGGGGTTTCTGACAATATTGTCAAAACTGAGAAGATTAAGCTGCATGCTTGTTGCTGGTGTAATTCAGTTTATTACTGCAGCCAAATAGATCAGCAGGTCCGCCAGGCAACTAGTATTGTTTAAAAGGAAATAAATATGGCAGCCTCCATATCACTCTCACCCCGGGATCACTTTAAATTACAGTTCGCCCCGCCCTTATCCGGTCATTGCCACGCCCATTTTTGCTGCGGCGCTTCTATCCACGCCCATTTTTTGCCGCGGCGCTTCTATCCACGCCCATTTTTTGCCGCGACGCGCTTCGCGCGCCGCAGGTTATGGCCGCACCCATTTTTTACCGCGGCGCGCTTCGCGCACTGCAGGTCAGGGGGGCCCACAATTGATATTTTGCACAGGGGCCCACTGCTGCCTGTGTCCGCCACTGGGCAGGATTATCTGTATCTTGAGCCATCAGCCTAATCCCCCCTCCTCCTCCCTCCTCCCCTCTGCCTCTGAAATCTCTGGCTAGTAATACCTTCCCCTCCTCCTGCCCAGACTGAGCTCCCATGAGCCCTTGCTACTGCCAAGGCTCTCTGAAAACCTGTGGGCGTGGATTATTTAGTTTATAGGGAATCAGAGTATCAAAACAAAAACAAAAAAGTATTTGGCTTGAGGAATGCCCTATAAACAATAGGAAAGGAACCCAATTATGCAATGTGTAAAAGTTCATCTCGGATCCACTTTAAGAAACCCTGGTGGAGAAAACCTGTAGAGTTTATCATAGCCTGGTGACCAACAACAAGAAACATTTTACCACTGTGCTGCCCAACAAAGGTTTCTCTTCTCCACCGAGTACTAAGTCATGTCTTGCTTGTGGGTCAAATACTTATTTTTCTTAGTGAAATGGAAAATATAAATACTTTTATAACAATTATGTATTTTTTTTTCTGAATTTGTGGTTGAAATTATGTCTCTCTCCATTACAATAAAACTACCATAAAATTACAAACTGTTCATTTCCTTGTAAGTGGACAAGCTCACAAATTTAGCAGGGGATCAGATAATTATTTACCCAACTGATGACCTCATGTTATAGAATATATTAATTCCAAAGTCAGGGGTAATGAAAGAACAATTATGAAAATATTACTGTTCCCATACTTCAGGAGAATTTTGTGGATTCCTGTACACCAACACACCCTATGAAGATACAATCCTTTAATCAAACCCTTACATGATGATTGTGTTTATTTATATCTGCCTACAGACAGCGACAACTGCATGAAATGTCCAGATGAAGAATGGCCAAATGAGAAGAAGGATCTCTGTGTTCCAAAAGTGGTGGAATTTCTTTCCTACAGAGATGATATTATTACTTCCGTGTTTTCATCTGTCTCTGCTTTGTGTTGTCTTCTGGCTTGTGTGATTTTGTGGATTTTTGTACATTACAAGGACACACCTATTGTTAAAGCCAATAATAAAAACCTGAGTTATCTTCTCCTGGTCTCCATCATGCTGAGCTTCCTCTGTGTCTTCTTGTTCCTCGGTCGTCCATCAGATGTAACCTGCAGGCTGCGTGTGACGTCTTTTGGTGTCATCTTCTCAGTGGCCATTTCTTCTCTTTTTTCAAAAAGTATCATGGTTTTCATTGCTTTTAAAGCCACCAAGCCTGGGAAAGTGTGGAAGAAATGGGTGGGAACCAAATTACCCAATTCTGTCATGGTTGTGTGTTCATTGGTCCAAATAATAATCTGTGCCTTATGGCTGTCTATTTCTCCTCCATTCCAGGAACTAGATCTTCACTCTTTTCAGGAAATAATTGTCAATCAGTGTAATGAAGGGTCAGTTATTGGGTTCTATTCTGAACTAGGATATATGGGGATTCTGGCAGCTGTTAGTTTTATCACTGCTTTTCTAGCCAGGACATTACCGGACAGTTTTAATGAGGCCAAGTACATCACGTTCAGCATGCTGGTGTTCTGCAGTGTCTGGATTGCCATGATTCCGGCCTATCTGAGCACCAAAGGGAAATACATGGTGGCTGTGCAGGTTTTTGCTATTATGGCATCAAGCGCTGGACTTCTTGGCTGTATATTTTTTCCAAAATGTTACATCATTTTATGTACACCCGAACTTAACACAAAAAATAGTTTGTTTGGAAACAAAGTAAAATAATGTTATTTTTCTGCATAGCCTTACTAGTCAATATAAATGTTAATAAATTCTACAAAGATTTAGAGCAAAGTTTACCATAATGTATTGATTGCATTTTTGAGGGTTGTACAGTTAAGCTGCCATCTCATTTCATGTGCAGATCCTACTATTATAAACTAGCTGGTCGCCCGGCATTGCCCGGGTATGTATTTGGCTAGTGTTGGCTCTGCCCATTTTTTCTAATCCTAACACACAATTACTCAATTGCTCAATGCCCTAGTTTGTGAGCTTTGTGGTCTTTGGCATCAATTTGCATTGAAATGAAATAAATCTAATTGGCTGTTTGTGGCTCCACCTCCTTTTCTGAACTTGAACTCCAGTCACCCAATGACCAACTGTACCAGGTTTGAGGCTTGTGCCATTAACAGTGCAAGAATGGCAGCAATGAAATATTTTCCCTTAAAAATCAATAGGTGAATTTTGATTTGCTTTTGTAGGCTCCACCCACTTTTCTGAATATTAATCCCAGTCACCCAGTGACCAACTGTGCAAAGATTGAGAACTCTACCATTGACAGAATGCAGTGGGGGAGTCTCAGCACCCTACAGGAAAAGTAATATAGGAGACAAAAACGGGAGCACAATAGTGTAGTATGTTTTTATACAAGTAATAGTGGAATTGAGAAAATACTACTCACAAAGGGGGGTTGCAGAAAGGCAACCGACCGTAAGAAGCAGGTGGAGACCATAAACCTGACTCCACTCGGGGTCTTCCCAGCCGGGACCTAGATGTGGTCACTCTCCTTGGAAAAACAGGGACAGGCATCCACTGTGGTAAGATCCACAGGCGCTCTGTCGCCTCCCCTCAAACACTAAGTGTGTGGGGGTAAACTAAGCACAATTGAGGTAAAGAGGCACCCTGGTTGAGATAAAAGCATCTAAAACAGCTTAAAAATGAGACAATAATATGAGGTGGCCTACCTCAATAACAAAATCTTTGTAACAAAAGATTTTTATTTAGCACAGGCAACGCGTTTCGCAGGTCTGAGCCCACTTCATCAGGCCAATAAAAGTGCCTATGATGGTAAAAAAGCTCCTCAGTATAACTGTATAGACAAAGTTATATAATAGTGCGATAAACATTTGTGCATTATACACTCATATTATAATGGTACATTTGCTCTGAAGCGGTCAATCAATAATAAGATATCGGTTTATCTATTGGCTTATTGATCGACTGCTTCAGCGCAAATGTACCATGATATGAGTGTATAATGCACAAATGTTTATCGCACTATTATATAACTTTGTCTATCACAGTTATACTGAGGAGCTTTTTTACCATTATACAGTAGGCACTTTTATTAGCCTGATGAAGCGGGCTCAGACCTGCGAAACGCGTTGCCTGTGCTAAATAAAAATCTGTTGTTACAAACAAAGATTTTGTTATTGAGGTATGCCACCTCATATTATTTTCTCGTTTTTAAGCTGTTTTTAGATGCTTTTATCTCAACCAGGGCGCTTCTTTACCTCAATTGTGCTACCATTGACAGTGTAAGAATGGCTGCAGTTTACATTCTGCCAGTGAAATTTGTATTTTTCTCCACCCACTGATGTCCGGACGTTCCCCAGGTATGTATTTGGCTGGTGTTGGCTGTGGCCACTTTTTCTAAACCTAACACATAATTACTCAATGACCAAGTTTGTGAGATTTGTGGTTTTTGGCATGAATAATTTGCATTGAAATGAAACAAATCTGATTGGCTGTTTGTGGCTCCACCCCCTTTTCTCAATTTGAACCCCAGTCACCCAATTACCAACTGTACCAGATCTGAGGCTTGTGTCATTAACAGTGCAAGAATGGCAGCAATGAAATATTCCCCTTGAAAATCAATAGGTGAATTTTGATTGGCTTTTGTAGGCTCCACCCACTTTTCTGAATATTAATCCCAGTCACCCAGTCACCAACTGTGCAAAGTTTGAGAACCCTACCATTAAAAGTGTAAGAATGGCTGCAGTTTACGTTTTTCCAGTGACATTTGTATTTGTCTCAGCCCAATGCTGATCTGGCATTTCCTGAGAATGTACTTGGCTGGTGTTGGCTCCGCCTACTTTTTCTAACCCTAACACACAATTACTTAATGACCAAGTTTGTATGCTTTGCAGTCTTTGTTATCGATCATTTTCATTAAAATGAGACAAATCTGATTGGTTATGTTATTCCAGGTAATGTACTAGGTGTGTGCCAAATTTCATTCAAATCCGTTCAGCCATTTTTGTGTGATCAAGTAACAAACATCCAAACATACAAAGGAAAGTGGGCACAGCCAAAACCAGCCAAATACAAAATCAGACTGTGTGGGGTCATAATTGGGCGGAGACAAATACAACATTTTACTGGAAAAATGTAAACAGCAGCCATTTTAAAACCGGTAATGATAGGGTTTTCAAACTTTTCACAGTTGGTCACTGTGTAAAAGGGATTAATATTCATAAAAGTGGGTGGAGCTTACAAAAACCAATCAAAATTCACCTATTGATTTTCAAGTGAAATATTTATTTGCTGCCATTCTAGAACTGTTAATGGCACAAGCCTCAAACCTGGTATAGTTGGTCATTGGGTGACTAGGGTTCAAATTCAGAAAAGGGGGTGGAGCCACAAACAGCCAATCTGGTTTGTTTCATTTGAATGCAAGTTATTGATGCCAAAGACCTCAAAGCTCACAAACTTGGTCATTGAGTAATTGTGTGTTAGGGTTGGGAAAAGTGGGCACAGCCAACACCAGCCAAATACATAATCGGGCAACGCCAGGTCATCAGTAGAGATGGCCCAAATGGTTCGCCTGCAAACAGTTCCAGGCAAACGTTTGGTGGTTCGCGTTCGCCAGCGAAGGCGAACTTTTGCGGAAGTTCAGTTTGCCCCCTTAGTGCGCCATTAGGGTCAACTTTGACCCTCTACATCGCAGTCAGCAGGCACATTGTAGCCAAATAGGCTACACTCTCTCCTGGAGCCACTCCCCCCCTTATATAGGGCAGGCTTCGCCAGTGTGTCTGCAATAGTGAGAGAAGGAACTGCTGCTGGAAGACTCTCATAGGGAAAGATTAGTTAGGCTATTATAGGCTTGTTAGCTTGCTCCTGGCTGATTCTTATTGCTAAAATAGCCTTGCTAATTCATACTGTGTGTGTGCCACTGCCAGGTCCAGCACATTCAGTGACTGCCTGTGTGTGTGACAGCAGGTGCACATTGTAATACCCATCACTGCATATACCTACCTACCTGTTGTTCACAGTGCACCCACTGCATCACTGCGTATACCTACCTGTTGTGTTTAGTGAACACACCTCATCACTGCATATACCTACCTGTTGTGTTGAGTGCAGAGCCGGATTAAGGCTAAATGGGGCCCTAAGCAAAGTAACTGATTTGGGCCCCCCCCATCATGTCGTAATAGAATCAGAAGATGCAGCTGCACAGCAATATGTCGCACACACCGGGCAGCTGAGCTACTGGTTGCTATGGGCAACAGCACACTTTCCTCTGTGGGTGCACAATGCAGGGAATAGCAGCGGCAAAATGCAGAGTGAGAGATGAATGGCTGGGACATTTGCACTCAGGGGCTGGGGCACCCCTGTGAAGAGGGCGCCAGATATCACAGCAGCAGCACTTTCCCCCTGCATCTCCAGCCTGGCAATAGCAGAAAGCTCTGGACACAGCCAAACCGGAAGCCGTTCCCCAGACAGAATTACATAACCACTCCCACCACCGAACAACCAATTTCCTCCCAAACTAGACAGCCACCATGCAGCCTCCATCCCAGTGAATACGATAGTCCAGCAGAGAAGGCAGCCGCAGTGGGGGAGAATGACAGCACCAGATGAATCACATTCACCTATTGCGATCCAAGCAATAGAGGTCCCGTCATCCGGAGCCGATCTGTCTCCTCTAGAGTGCTGCCGCTCTGTTACTACTGCTATTACTACTTCCTACTTCCTGTCTGATCTGAGAATCAGGAAGTTCAGAGCGAGCGGCTGCACTGTAGAAGAGACAGATGGGTTTCAGATGACGGGATCTCTATTGCTTGGATCATGGATAGGTGAGTGAGCGTTTGCCATCTGCTGCTATCATTCTTGCTGCAGCTGTGGTTCTCTGTGGGAAGGGAGGGTGGAGTGGGCAGCGGCAGAGCGCACAGTAGCAGGAGGGGGACCTAGGAGGAGAGCCTGGCTCTGAAGACAATCAGCAGCGCACGGCATCATTTGACTAGACAAGACAAATAACATTTATATCGCGCTTTTCTCCTGGTGGACTCAAAGCGCCAGAGCTGCAGCCACTAGGACGCGCCCTATAGGCAGTAGCAGTGTTAGAGAGACTTGCCTACGGTCTCCTACTAAATAGGTGCTGGCTTACTGAACAGGCAGAGCTGAGATTCGAACCCTGGTCTCCTGTGTCAGAGGCAGAGCCTTTAAAGGGACTCCAAGCAGTGCCTGTGGATATGCCTTTAAGCATACCCACAACTAATTCATTATATCCTCACACCTACCAGCATGATGTTTGTAATTATATCCCCCTGGGTTCCTTATATTTCATTGCATTGTGCTGAATCGAGCTGCCAACTTTGGAGAAAAGTCGTCCTGTGGCCGTGATTTCGATCGTGAAAATATCAAAAACTAAAAGGCATAGAGCAGCTGTTTATATATCATTGGAAAGAGGAGAAAAAGAGCTTTAAAATGATATGCATCTTTCCATAGTTACTGCACTGCTCAGAGTCCCTTTAACCATTATACCATCCAGCCACCGCTGACTTTGGAGAAAAGTCGTCCTGTGGCCGCGATTTCGATCGCGAAAACATCGAAAACTAAAAGGCATAGAGCAGCTGTTTATATATCATTGGAAAGAGGAGAAAGAGAGCTTTAAAATGATATGAATCTTTCCATAGCTACTGCACTGCTCAGAGTCCCTTTAACCATTATACCATCCAGCCACCGCTGACTTTGGAGAAAAGTCGTCCTGTGGCCGTGATTTCAATCGCGAAAATATCGAAAACTAAAAGGCATAGAGCAGCCGTTTGGATATCATTGGAAAGAGGAGAAAGAGAGCTTTAAAATGATATGCATCTTTCCATAGCTACTGCATTGCTCAGAGTCCCTTTAACCATTATACCATCCAGCCACCGCTGACTTTGGAGAAAAGTCGTCCTGTGGCCGCGATTTCAATCGCGAAAATATCGAAAACTAAAAGGCATAGAGCAGCCGTTTGGATATCATTGGAAAGAGGAGAAAGAGAGCTTTAAAATGATATGCATCTTTCCATAGTTACTGCACTGCTCAGAGTCCCTTTAACCATTATACCATCCAGCCACCGCTGACATGATGGCAAGGGCTGGTTTATGTGCTAATGGGGCCCCTTTGACTCTGAATGGGGCCCCAAGCGACTGCTTTTGTTGCCTGGTCGGTAATCCGGCCCTGGTTGAGTGCACCCACCTCATCACCACATATACCTACCTATTGTGTTCACTGAACCCACCTCATCTCTGCATATACCTACCTGCTGTGTTGAGTGAAGCCACCTCATCACTGCATATACCTATCTGTTGTGTTCAGTGAACCCACCTCATTACTGCATATACCTACCTTTTGTGTTGAGTGAACCCACCTCATCACTGCATATACCAACCTTTTCTGTTGAGTGAACCCACCTCATCACTGCATATACCTACCTTTTGTGTTCAGTGAACCCACCTCATTACTGCATATACCTACCTTTTGTGTTGAGTGAACCCACCTCATCACAGCATATACCTAGCTGTTGTGTTCAGTCAACCCACCTCATCACAGTATATACCTAGCTATTGTTTTCAGTGAACCCACCTCATCACTGCATATACCTAGCTGCTGTGTTCAGTGAACCCACCTTATCACTGCATATACCTAGCTGTTGTGTTCAGTGAACCCACATCATCACTGCATATACCTAGCTGTTGTTTTCAGTAAACCCACCTTATCACAGCATATACCTAGCTGTTGTGTTCAGTGAACCCACCTCATCACTGCATATACCTAACTTTTGTGTTGAGTGAAGCCACCTCATCACTGCACATATCTACCTTTTGTGTTGAATGAACCCACCTCATCACTGCATATACCTACCTTTTGTGTTCAGTGAACCCACCTCATCACAGCATATACCTAGCTGTTGTGTTCAGTGAACCCACCTCATCACTGCATATACCTACCTTGTGTTTTGAGTGAACCCACCTCATCACTGCATATACCTAGCTGTTGTGTTCTGTCAACCCACCTCATCACTGCATATACCTACCTTTTTTGTTCAGTGAACCCACCTCATCACTGCATATACCTACCTTTTGTGTTCAGAGAACCCACCTCATCACTGCATATACCTACCTGTTGTGTACAATGCACCCAACTACCTACGTGAGTTCACGCAGTGTGATATACCACTCCATGCATACCTGTTAACTGCACCTGTGTGACTGCACATTATATTATTCAAGTTATTTGGAGGTGTCTAAGGCAAGCTAAGCTGGGCAGGATGATTATGATGATGACGATGATACGGATCCCACGTATGTTCCCAATAGAGGAGATGAACAGGGGGACAGTTCAGAGGGGGAGTCAGAGAGGAGTAGGAGGAGACAAGTTACTGAAAGAAGCAGGGGGAGCTCGTCGTCAGAAACAGCTGGTGGCAGTGTCCAGCGCCCTGTATCACCACCTGTGGACAGCCAGTCAACATGTCCTTCAACCTCAGCTGCTGAGGCCACCATAGTGCCATCACCCCAGGGGGGCTCAGCGGTTTGGAAAGTTTTTAGTGTGTCTGCCTCAGATCGGCACAAAGCCATCTGTTCTCTCTGCCTCCAAAAAATGAGCCGTGGAAAGGCCAACACTCACGTTGGGACAAGTGCCTTACGAATGGCACCTGGAGAAAAGGCACAAACTGCAATGGGACGAGCACCAGAGGAAAAGCAGCACACAAAAGAAAAGCCACCCTCCTTCTCCTCTTCCTCCTTCAGGTTCAGCATCTTCAGCCGCCATCTCCCTTGCACCTTCACAGCCACCCACCTCCACTCCGCCTCTGACCTTGAGCTGTCCCTGCTCCTCTGCCCACAGCAGCCAGGTGTCCGTGAAGGAAATCTTTGAGCGGAAGAAGCCAATTTCTGCCAGTCACCCCCTTGTCCGGAATCTGACAGCTGGCATGGCGGAACTGTTAGCTTGCCAGCTGTTACCATACAAGCTGGTGGACTCTGAGGCCTTCCGTAAATGTGTGGCCATTGGGACAATGCATTGGAAGATGCCAGGCCACAATTATTTCTTTAAAAAGGTGATACCCAAACTGCACCATGAAGTGGAGAGGCAAGTGGTGTTATCTCTGGCACACAGCGTTGGGTGAAGGGTCCACCTGACCACAGATGCTTGGTCTGCCAAGCATGGTCAGGGCCGCTGCATTACTTACACAGCCCATTGGGTCAACCTGGTGACCAATGGCAAGCAGGGAGTATGTGGCTGTGCAGCGGACCAACTTATGACACCTCCACGGCTTGCAGGCAGGCCTCCTGCCACCTCCTTTCCGCCTGCTACATTCTCTTCACTGTCGTCATCCTCCTCCTCCTCGGCTGGTGCCACTATCTCCTCTCCAGCTTCACAGCCCCATCTCCCCAGGGCCTATGCTGCATGCCAGGAACGACAGTGTTACACCATCTTAGACATGTCTTGCCTCAAAGCGGAGAGTCACACAGGAGCAGCTCTCCTGGCTGCTCTTAACAAACAGGTGGATCACTGGCTGATCCCGCACCAGCTGGAGATTGGCACCGTGGTGTGTGACAATGGCAGCAATCTCCGTTCTGCTTTGAATCTGGGAAAGCTGACACATGTACCCTGCATGACACATGTGCTGAATCTAGTCATTCAAAGATTTGTGTCAAAGTACCCAGGCTTAGAGGACGTCCTGAAGCAGGCCTGGAAGTTGTGTGGGCATTTCAGGTGGTCTTACATGGCCATGGCACACTTTGCGGACATTCAGTGGAGAAACAACTTGCCGGTGAGATGCTGGAATTCGACCCTGCTCATGTTCTCTCACCTGCTAGAACAGGAGAAAACCATCATCCAGTACCTCTACAGTTTCAGTAGAAGGACACAATCTTGGGAGATGGGGATGTTGTGGCCCAACAACTGGACACTGATGCGAAATGCATGCAGGCTCATGCGGCTGTTTGAGGAGGTGACCAACCTGGTGAGTCGCAGTGAAGGCACCATCAGCGACTTGATCCCCTACGCTTATTTCCTGGAGCGTGCCGTGCGTAGAGTGGTGGATCAAGCTGTGGAGGAGCGTGAAGAGGAACAGTTATGGCAGGAACAGTTGTGGAGAAATTTTCATCAGAACCAGATGTTTACTCAACACCTGCGGAAGCACAGAGGGGGGAGGAGGAGGAAGAGTCATGTGGGGAAGAGGAGTCAGACTCGGATTATGAGGAATGTGTTTCTGTGGAGGTGGAGGAGGCAGCGGCAGAAGAACAACCACAGCAGGCGTCACAGGGGGCTTGTGTTGCTCAATGTTCCTTTGGTATTGTTCGTGGCTGGGGGAGGAGGAGGACTTACCTGACATCACTGAGGAAGAGCAAGAGGAGATAGAGAGAACGTCTGGATCAAACTTTGTGCAGGTGGCATCTTTCATGCTTTCCAGCCTGTTGAGGGACCCCCGTATTTAAAAACTCATGGGGAATGAGCTATACTGGGTGGCCACGCTACTAGACCCTCGGTATAGGCACAAAGTGGCGGACATGTTACCAAGTCACCTGAAGGCAGAAAGGATGCAGCACATGCAGAACAAGCTGGCAAGTATGCTTTACAATGCATATAAGGGTGATGTCACAGCACAATGCAATAAAGGAACCACTGCCAGTAATCCTTCTCCCATGTCCACGCAGGCAAGGACAGGACGCTCCAGCGATCTCATGGTGATGTCGGACATGCGGACATTCTTTAGTCAAATGCCTCACCTTAGCCCTTCCGGATCCACCCTCCACCAACGCCTGGACCGGCAGGTAGCCGAATACCTGGCCTTAAGTGTGGATGTAGACACTGTGAGCAGCGATGAACCCTTGGACTACTGGGTGCGCAGGTTTGACCTGTGGCCAGAGCTGTCCCAATTTACCATCCAACTTCTTTCTTGCCCTGACTCAAGCGTCCTGTCAGAAAGGACCTTCAGCACAGCTGAAGGCATTGTCATTAAGAAGAGAAGTCGCCTAAGTCACAAAAGTGTTCAGTACCTCACCTTTATCAAAATGAACGAGGCATGGATCCCAGAGGGTTACCGGCCGCCCGAAGACTAAGTCAGTCCCCACACACAGCATCTCTGCCTGCAGGCCGCTTGCCTTCTCCACCACCACCAACAGGGTCCAGGACTCCAGGTGGATTTCTGAACGCTGTAACAAAACTTTCATCCTTATTTCTTCTATCCTATAAGTTCCTATGCCAGTTAGGCCGCTATAATAATTTTTCTGGTGCGTGTACATGCCTGCCTAATTTTTCTGGCTGCAGTGCAGCTGCAACAACAAAACAAAAGTCATGTACATGTGCCCATTCCCCTTCGTGATCATTACCTTGCCGCGGTGAAGGGGCTTGTGTATTACAATGAAGCAATGACCGATGGCTATATGAGTGTCTCGGGGGGTGGCACACCAAAGATAATAAGGTTGTTGCTTCATTGTGGACAGACCAAATTTGATCAGCTGGACAGTCACTGTTGTTCTATCATTGAGCTACCACAGCCCGGCGACCATATGGGCTTGAACACCGCCATGGCCTGCACTCTCGCCATGGTGCGCACCAGTCCAGCACGGCCATCACAACACAAACAGTTGTTTGCGGTGCGTTACACAGTGAGTTTGGTGTGTCAGTGTGAAGCAGTACTCTAATTACACTACCTGTTTGATGTATACACATGCAAGATGTTTGAAAGCACTTTGGGCCTGCAATTTAGCATTCAATGTGATTTCTGCCCTTAAAACTAGGGATGCTCGGAAAATTCCGCGGAATTATGAATTCCGTGATTCCGGCCGGAATTAGGTTAATTCCGATAGTCAAATCGGAATTCCTATACCTCTCAAACGGAATTCCGCGGATATTTTATAATTCCGACGGAATTTTCCGAAATAGCACAAAAAAAATCAACCAATCTCCCTCTCCCTCTCATCCATCCAATGCAGTAGGGAATTGCAGATTTTCAGAACAGCTTATATACCATAGCTGGGATTTGAACCCAGAACCTAGTGTGTAGTAGGTATGTGTCTTAACCTCTAGACCATGACCCACACTACATGCTAAAGCTGGCGGTAGCATAAACCATACTTCCATTATGATCAATTCGATAGAAAAAGTAGCATGATTAAGGATTTGTACTTTTTGAAAAGCATGCCTCTATACCATAGCTGGGATTTGAACCCAGGACCTAGTGTGTAGTAGGTATGTGTCTTACCCTCTAGACCATGACCCACACTACATGCTAAAGCTGGCGGTAGAATAAACCATACTTCCATTATGATCAATTCGATAGAAAAAGTAGCATGATTAAGAATTTGTACTTTTTGAAAAGCATGCTTATATACCATAGCTGGGATTTGAACCGAGGACCTAGTGTGTAGTAGGTATCTGTCTTACCCTCTAGACCAGGGGTCCCCAAACATTTTGAGTTGAGGGCCGGGTCAACATACTTCAGACCGCTGGTGGGCCGGAGTAAACATAACATGATGTAGAAGTCTTTGCGGACCAGACAGTGAAGCCTACCCAGGTGACAATCTGCAAGCCAATTGGACAGCAGTGTCACCTGATGTGGAATTTGATTGGAAACCAGCAAAATTTCTGCTTTCTGGCTTCCATGTGGATGGGGGGTGCTGCACTGCTATTCCATATGTGGACCACCAATATTTAAAGATGTAGCTGACTGCATTTATAAGCAATACATTTTCTGTGTGGGGGGCCGGTAAGAAAGCCTTAGGGGGCCACATTCGGCCCGCGGGCCTTAGTTTGAGGACCACTGCTCTAGACCATCAACCACACTCAGGGCCAGGCTTTAGCATGTAGTGTGGTCAGAGGTGGGACAAGATCCTTCAGCACCCAAGGCTGAGACAGCAAAGTGCGCCCCCCCATCCCTCCCACCCCAGCTGTCACACACTGATTGCTATTACACTAACACCCCCAACACCTTAATCTCTACTTATCTGGCTTGCAGTCGCTGCCATGTATCACCTTTTCTTATTTCTTTCTGCTTCAAACACAATTGGGAATGACAGCTGAATTAATTGTGCACCCCCTCCTACACTGCGCCCTGAGGCTGCAGCCTCTCCCTTACTAGTGGGTAAGACAGGTACCTACTACTATGCAGTGTGGGTCATGGTCTAGAGGTTAAGACAGATACCTACTACACACTAGGTCCTGGGTTCAAATCCCAGCTATGGTATAGAGGCATGCTTTTCAAAAAGTACAAATCCTTAATCATGCTACTTTTTCTATCGAATTGATCATAATGGAAGTATGGTTTATGCTACCGCCAGCTTTAGCATGTAGTGTGGGTCATGGTCTAGAGCTTAAGACACATACCTACTACACACTAGGTCCTGGGTTCAAATCCCAGCTATGGTATAGAGGCATGCTTTTCAAAAAGTACAAATCCTTAATCATGCTACTTTTTGTATCGAATTGATCATAATGGAAGTATGGTTTATGCTACCGCCAGCTATAGCATGTAGTGTGGGTCATGGTCTAGAGGTTAAGACACATACCTACTACACACTAGGTCCTGGGTTCAAATCCCAGCTATGGTATAGAGGCATGCTTTTCAAAAAGTACAAATCCTTAATCATGCTACTTTTTGTATCGAATTGATCATAATGGAAGTATGGTTTATGCTACCGCCAGCTTTAGCATGTAGTGTGGGTCATGGTCTAGAGGTTAAGACACATACCTACTACACACTAGGTCCTGGGTTCAAATCCCAGCTATGGTATAGAGGCATGCTTTTCAAAAAGTACAAATCCTTAATCATGCTACTTTTTCTATCGAATTGATCATAATGGAAGTATGGTTTATGCTACCGCCAGCTTTAGCATGTAGTGTGGGTCATGGTCTAGAGGTTAAGACACATACCTACTACACACTAGGTCCTGGGTTCAAATCCCAGCTATGGTATAGAGGCATGCTTTTCAAAAAGTACAAATCTTTAATCATGCTACTTTTTCTATCGAATTGATCATAATGGAAGTATGGATTATGCTACCGCCAGCTTTAGCATGTAGTGTGGGTCATGGTCTAGAGGTTAAGACACATACCTACTACACACTAGGTCCTGGGTTCAAATCCCAGCTATGGTATAGAGGCATGCTTTTCAAAAAGTACAAATCCTTAATCATGCTACTTTTTGTATCGAATTGATCATAATGGAAGTATGGTTTATGCTACCGCCAGTTTTAGCATGTAGTGTGGGTCATGGTCTAGAGGTTAAGACACATACCTACTACACACTAGGTTCTGGGTTCAAATCCCAGCTATGGTATGTAAGCTGTTTTGAAAATCTGCAATTCCCTACTGCATTGGAGAGAGAGAGAGAGAGAGAGAGAGAGAGAGAGAGAGAGAGAGAGAGAGAGAGAGAGAGATTTTTCCGACGGAATTCCGACTTATACGGAATTCCGCGGAACTGCACCGGTATACCGTCGGAAGGGAATGGTAACGGAATTTCTATATGACGGAATGCGGAATTGTGCCGGAAATGGGCTATTCCGACCATGCCTGCTTAAAACACTGCTTTGCATCAAATCCAGATTTTTCCCCAGGACTTTTGGCGTCTATCCCACTCATCTATGCCCCCTCCAGGTGTTAGACCCCTTGAAACATCTTTTCCATCACTTTTGTGGCCAGCATAAGTGTTTCTAGTTTTCAAAGTTTGCATCCCCATTGAAGTCTATTGCGGTTCGCGAAAGTTCGCGCGAACCAAACCTTTTGCAAGTTTGCAAACCCGGTTCGCGAACCAAAAATCGGAGGTTCGGGCCATCTCTACTCCTTACCCTTTCTGAATTTGAACCCAAGTCATCAAGTGACCAACTGTAGCAGGTTTGAGGCATCTGCTATTAACAGTGTAAGTGTAGCAGCAAACCCTGCAAATAACACTGTAAGAATGGCTGCACATGACCAACTGTGCCAAGTGTGGGGACTCTAGCTTGATTACTGTGAGAATGGCAGGCTTTTAATTTGTTTGTAGCTCCACCCAGGTGTGCAGGGGGGACGCGAGACCCCCAGAACATATCATCCCAGGTAGTAAGGGATCTGTATACCGAGTTTTGTTCAAATCGGTCAAGACGTTTTCGAGTGATCGCGGCACACACACACACACACACACACACACACACACACACACACACACACGCACACACACACGCACACACGCACACACACACGCACACACACACGCACACACACACGCACACATATACGCACACATATACGCACACACACACACACACACACGCACACACACACGCACACACACACGCACACACACACGCACACACACACGCACACATATACGCACACATATACGCACACACACACACACACACGCACACACACACGCACACACACACGCACACACACACGCACACATATACGCACACATATACGCACACAAACACATACATCCGATTTTATATATACAGATTCCATCTACCGGTACTAATAATTTCTGTCTTAATATTGCTTGTGTGATTCAAGTGCATTACCTGAAGAATTATAATTACAATCCAACATTTCCACTGTGGACAATAATATTTGTATGTGTTTTTTTTTTTTTTTTTTGATGCAAGAGTTTCCCATTCTTCCCCTTAGTCTCCCGGGTGGGTTACTCTATAATAGAGCACACAGAGCTGGATATACTGCTGGAATGTATGCAGATGTGTGCCTTATACAGGTGCTGCCAGCAATGCACATAATTACAGCATAGACATAGCTCTATAGTGACTGTTATTAATATGTAGTGTTGTGCAGCAGATAAGTCTATGCGGGTCCCTGAGGAGGAACTCTGTGTAAAGCCATCTGCTCCTCAGGCCCCGAGTGTGTTTAACCATTTCTTGCTTTTGTTGTACAATACAGAGGATAAGGGCTCTCAGATTTCACTGAAATGATCACATTACAGCTTACTAACAATATAAACACAGATGTAGGTCTGTCGTACATGACTAACAGGAAGCAAATGAAGTGGCGGCAAAGTTAAACTGTCCATATTGATTAACATGGATAATGAGTCGTATTTATTTTTCCTTTATTTTTATCTTCATCATGATTTTTTATGCAATATCATCATTGTACAGTACAAATTCCTTAAAACAATAACAGTGGTGTACCTAGGGCATCTGACACCCGGTGCTGGGTATTATAAGACCCCCCCCCATCACAAAAACAAATGAAAGGATTGAGGGTGGCATACTAAGCACGCCACGGCGGGTAATGCCAGGTGCAGGTGCCCCCTGTATAGGTAAAATAGTTGGCCCAGTATATGTAATAACGCTGCCCCAGTATTGCTGGCTAGCATAGTTGCCCCCAGTATAGGTAGCTAGTTGCCCCCAGTATAGCTAGTATAGTTGCCCCCAGTGTAGGCAGTATAGTTGCCACCAGTGTAGGTAGTATAGTTGCCCCAAGTATAGGCAGTATAGCTTCTGCCCCCCAATGTAGGTAGTATAGTTGCCCCCAGTGTAGGTAGTATAGTTGCCCCAAGTATAGGCAGTATAGCTGCTGCCCCCCAATGTAGGTAGTATAGCTGCCCCCAGTGTATGTAGTATAGCTGCCCCCAGTGTAGGTAGTATAGCTGCCCCCACCCAGTGTAGATAGTATAGCTGCCCCAGTATAGCTAGTATTGTTGCCCCCGGTGTAGGTAGTATAATGTAACCCAGTACAGCTAGTATAGTGGCCCCCAGTGTAGCTAGTATAGCGGCACCCAGTGTAGCTAGTATAGGGGCCCCCAGTGTAGGTAGTATAGTGGCCCGCAGTGTAGCTAGTATAGTGTGGCCTCTAGTGTAGCTAGTATAGTGTGGCTCCCAGTGTAGCTAGTATAGTGGCTCCCAGTATAGCTAGTATAGTGTGGCCCCTAGTATAGCTAGTATAGAGGCCCCCTGTATAGCTAGTATGGTGTGACCCTCACCTGGGTCCCCTCCTTCAGCACTCTCCCCCTCCAAAATGTGGGTGGCAAACAGTCAAGTAGGGTGGGCAGGAGGAGAATAACTCACCTCACTGTCGCATTCCAGCCGATGGAACGCTGCGTCGCCGCCATGTGCCAAGTCTCCGCCTTCAATGCCACCCACTGTGCTTCCGCTCAAGCACAGTGGGCGGAATTGAAGGCACAGAGGTGGCACGTGACGGCGACACAGTTATTCTCCTCCCGCTCGCCCTGCTTGACTGTTTGCTGCCGCATTTTGGAGGGCGAGAGTGCAGAAGGAGGGGACCCAGGTGAGGGGTGGGGGATCTGTCCCCCCTCCCCGCCGTTGTCCCCACTGCCCCTCCTTATAGTGCTGGATCCCCTCCTGCTCTGCCGCCATGGTGGGTCATGGCCACACCCCCCTCACTGTCAATCACCTGGTGCACCAAGCCCCCCTGCGGCCAATGGTAGGAACGCCCCTGAACAATAAAAATAATAATACTGTACTAGTAGGTTAAAAACTCCTGCCCAAAATGTCCCCCTTCCCCGATAATATGACAAAAAGTATAACGTTGCAAGCTTCTAAAACAATAACTACTTCAAAAACTATAATATTTTAATGTTGTTCATGTTATTTTTTGCGGCACCTTTTTTTTTTTTTTTCGCCCTATTAACTATAATTGCATTAAAGAGGAACTCCAGTAAAAATAATGTAATAAAAAAAGTGCTTCATTTTTACAATAATTATGTATAAATGATCTAGTCAGTGTTTGCCCATTGTAAAATCTTTCCTCTCCCCGATTTACATTCTGACATTTATTACATGGTGACATTTTTACTGTGGGCAGGTTATGTAGCTGCTGCTAGCTGTTTTGGCTGTTAGAGACAGCTGTAAACAGCTAATTCCTGTCCATAGCCGGCCTTTGATATGAGCGACCGGAGCGGTCGCTCAGGGTGCCAGCTTCCAAGGGGGCGCCTATAGCTGGTTGCCTATACTGAGGGCACCTACACCTGATTACCTATACTGAGGGCACCTATAGCTGGCTACCTTTACTGAGGGCTCCAACACCTGACTTCCTATACTGGGGACACCTATAGCTGGCTACCTTTACTGAGGGCTCCAACACCTGACTTCCTATACTGGGGACACTTATAGCTGGCTACCTATACTGAGGGAGGGCACCTACTCCTGGCTACCTATACTGGAGGCACCTACGCTTGGCTACCTATGGGGGGGGATGGAGACCTTCAACTGACTTCCTATACTGGGGGCAACTATGCTTGGCAACCTATATTAAGGGCAGCTATACATGAGATCCTATACTGGGGGCACCTATACCTGGCTACCTATCTATACTGAGTCTGAGGGCATTTTGGATGGGGGCGCACTGCAGCTATAATGTGTGGTGCAAATTGTCAGTGCTGTGCTATCATTCTAAATGGGGGGAGGCAGCTAACTGTCCCACTGATTGTTTTTATTCATATTCCTGAAAGGTTCTAGCCTTCATTTTTAAGTGTATTCATGATAATGCACTCTTTCCATCCATTCATGGTTATTAATAGTATTTTTTCTATTATACATAAGTGACGTGTCACGGAGATCTGTGCATTTGGCATGATGTGTCACAACGTCAAAAAGGTTGGGAACCATTGTTCTAGGAGATATCTCAGGAGAAGAGGTGAATTGCATATGGGCCTCTGTGTGTATACGTGCGTGTGTGTGTGTATATGCACGTGGGAAGAGGATGAAGGGGAGGGGGGGGGTCAAAAAAAATCAGGTTTCGCTCAGGGCGCTGTGAAACCTAAGGCCAGCCCTGTTCCTGTCTGTGAGCCTTGTTACATTGTAACAAACTGCCAAAAGTACCGCGGTACTCAGAGCTTTTTGTGGGAGGGGTTTCAGCACAAAATCAGTCACACAGCGCCCCCTGATGGTCTGTTTGTGAAAATCATTATATTTCTCATGTAAAAGGGGGTATCAGCTACTGATTGGGATAAAGTTCAATTCTTGGTTGGAGTTTCTCTTTAAAGAAATACTGTAGGGGGTCGGGGGAAAATTAGCTGAACTTACCCGGGGCTTCTAATGGTCCCCCGCAGACACCTTGTGCCCGCGCAGCCACTCACTGATGCTCCAGCCCCGCCTCCAGTTTAATTCTGGAATTTCCGACTTTAAAGTCTGAAAACCACTGCACCTGCGTGTATGGTCTGTGCCTGCACAGTACGCTCGTGGTGACATAAGCTGGAGCGAGGACACGGCATCGCAGGTGCAGCGGTTTTCAGACTTTAAACTCTGAAATTCCAGAAGTGAACCGGAGGCGGGGCCCGAGGGCTAGTGAGTGGCTGCGCGGGCACAGGATGTCTGCAGGGGACCATTAGAAACCCCAGGTTAGTTTAATTAATTTTCCCCCAACCCCCCTACAGTATTCCTTTAAAGTTTATGGCGGCACCCTTTTCGTCCACCCTCAGCCGGCTCCCTTTTTTCCTGCTACCCCTTCCCCTTTAGTTGAGTTTTTAGACTGTGGGTCTTCTAGAAGAAAAGTGATATGAATTGTTCAATGCACTCTGTGGAGTAGAGATGGCTTGAACCTCCGATTTTCGGTTCGCGAACCTCGAATGCAAAAGGTTCGGTTCGCACGAACTTTCGCGAACCGCAATAGACTTCAATGGGGATGCGAACTTTGAAAACTAGAAACATTTGTGCTGGCCACAAAAGTGATGGAAAACATGTTTCAAGGGGTCTAACACCTGGAGGGGGGCATGGCGGAGTGGGATACACGCCAAAAGTCCCGGGGAAAAATCTGGATTTGACGCACAGCAGCGTTTTAAGGGCAGAAATCACATTGCATGCTAAATTGGGGAGTGTAATTTGAGTACTGCTTCACACTGACAGACCAAACTCACTGTGTAACACACCGCAAACAGCTGTTTGTGTAGTGACGGCCGTGCTGGACTGGTGCGCACCATGGCGAGAATGCAGGCTATGGCGGTTTTCAAGCCTATATGGTCGCCGGGCTGAGGTAGCTCAATGACAGAACAACAGTGACTGTCCAGCTGATCAAATTTGGTCTGTCCACAATGAAGCAACAACCTTATTATTTTGGGTGTGCGCTCACATGGGTTGGTGCACTGAACAGGTAGGTATGCAGGGATTGGCATTACAAATGTACAGCTGTCACACACACAGGTAGTCACTGAATGTGCTGGGCCTGGCAGTGGCACAGTAGGAATTACCAAGGGGCTAAGGTCCCTCTAGCAGCTGCGACTGACTGACTGGGCTGTATATGCAACACAAGTGTATGTGGGACACACACACAAAAAAAAAAAAAAAGATCACAAGAACAACATTAGCTCTCAAAAGAGCTGTTGAGGAGTGCTTTTTAGCAATAAGTGTCAGCAAGGAGCAAGCTAACAAGCCTAACACAAGAGCCTAACTAAGCTTTCCCTATGTCAGCAGGTTCTCTCCCTTCTTTAATTACTGCAGCCCAGGGCCGGCGCTACCATAGAGGCAAAGGAGGCAGCTGCCCGAGGGCCCCAGAGCTTGTAGGGGCCCCCAGTGGCTACAAGAGGAAAAAAAAATTCAAATCGACCCTATAGTTTTTGAGAAAATCGATTTCAACGTTTCAAAGGAAAAAAATACACATTTAAAAACCAGCCGACTTTAATGGTTATTAGCAAATCCACCTTAAATTCTAGAAACCCTAAATTTGCAGGATATGTTAAGGAGATCATTGGGAATAAGAGGAAAAAACAATTTTTCAAAAAGACCTTATAGTTTTTGAGAAAATCGATTTTAAAGTTTCAAAGGAAAAAAGTATACTTTTAAATGCGGTAAATGTCACTTTTAGCACCTAACGGTAGTGTAATTTCACATGTATCAAAAGAAAGAGCAATAAATTTCCTGACGGGGTTTCCAAGGGGTCCATACGCAGCCACAGCGCTTTGGCCAGGGATCGCTATACAGCCGCAATATGGCTGTATGAAGATCCCTGGCATTTTTTTCCTATTTTCCCAATTTTTTTTTTATGTTTAGAGTGTGGGAATTTTTTTTTGTTTAATTATGTGGTGTCCCCCCTCCTGAAACTTTTTAACTCCTTGTCCCCCATGCAGGCTGGGGTAGCCAGAATGTGGAGCTCCAACCGATTGGGACTTCAAACCCTGACTCTACCAACTGCAAAAAAGGTCCCTTAATGCCAATTTTTGCTCCGGGGTATCTGTTGGGGGGGGCCCCCCAGGTTTATTTTGCCCTGGGGCCCCATTGTTGCTTAAACCGGCCCTGCTGCAGCCACACAAGTGAGTGAAAAGGCTGATGCTGCCTGCGTTTTATAAGGGGGGGGGGTCCAGGAGGGAGTGTAGCCTGATTGGCTACCCTGTGTCTGCTGACTGATGTAGAGGGTCAAAGTTGACCCTAATGATGTAGTATAGGGGGCTGGTCGAACTTGCATATAGTTCGCGTTCGATCCCAAACCACCAAAGTTTGCGTGTTCGCGTTCGAATGCAAACCTGTTCGGGCCATCTCTCCTGTGGAGTCAGAATCAACTTTTTTCACCAAGTACGACAGTTATTGCGCCCGGAATATATTCATAGTCATTCTTACCTATAGCCCCGGCCAATCCTGTCATCACTGCCGGATTAAAGACCAAAGTAAATATGATTTCCCATCAGTGTAGTCAATAAAACAGCAGCCTACAATGTCCACACAGGAACTATGAGAACAGAATGTATAAGAGAACAGTGCCATCTACGAGATAACAAAATTACTGGATATGACTATAGGTGGAAAGGAAACGCCAACTTCTGCAGATGTTCACAAACAGGCGAATCTGGCATCTGTCAGTGTGAAGCCCTTACACTACCTGATCAACGTGTACACATGCCGGACGTTTTAAAGCACTTTATTCTACCAATTTAGGAATGTAATGGGATTTCTGCCATTTAGAGATTAAAACCCAACTTTGCATCAACTATGTAATTTTTGTTGGGACTTTGACAAAGACAAGACAAATAACATTTATATTGTGCTTTTTCTCCTGGCAGACTCAAAGCGCCAGAGCTGCAGCCACTAGGGCGCGCTCTATAGGCAGTAGCAGTGTTAGGGAGACTGGCCTTAGGTCTCCTACTGAATAGGTGCTGGCTTACTAAGCAGGCAGAGCCAAGATTCAAACCCTGGTCTCCTGTGCCAGAGGCAGAGCCCATTACACCATCCAGCCTCCCTTTGCCGTGGATTCCCTTCCGGCATGCTACAGTCCAGGTGTTAGGCCCCTTGAAACAACTTTTCCATCACTCCTGTGGCCAGAAACAGTCCCTGTATGTTTTAGAATTTGCTTGCCTATTGAAGTCTATGGCAATGTGCAGATTCTCCAGATTAGCAAACTTCTGTGGACATTTGCATTTGCCATTTGTGAACCTTAAATTTGACGTGCGACCCATCAGTACTCAGGATTAAAACACTAAATTTATTGAAAAAATTAAAATCATAACATGCTATAAGGCATTTACTTCTCCCTATTTCAGGCAGACAAGCCCTTTTTCAAGCTGCCCAGCAAGTACTTCGATTTTATATTTTTTCAATAAAAATGGTGTATTAATCCTGGGTGGTGTGGATTGAAGATTGTCTTGCTACAGTGACATGGACCCTGCTGGTACACGGGGCTGATTCCTGCACACTCTGTTTTTAGTTACATGAATGCCATTCTACCCAGGGGCATAGCAATAGGGGTTGCAGAGGAAGCGACCGCATTGGGGCCCGACGGGCCAGAGGGGCCCTGAAGGGCCCTTCCTCAACTATGGTATTAGCTCTCTATTTGTCCTGTGCTCATAATAATCACTTCTATAGATGTTTTGAATAGTGGTAATAATTAACAAACTGTTCCCCATCCTCTTCTTGCACCTCTGAAACTGTAGTTGCCATTGGCAAGTTGTGGTGCGCCGTATCAATTGTTATGTATAGACCAGTGCTGCTCATCCAGATTCCGGATATCCGGGTAACCCGGATATCCAACCTTTTTTTAGCTATCCGACCTGATTTGGATTCCGGATACCTGGGCCCAAATCCGGATAGCTATCTGCTGATATTTGGGTGAATAACGTGGACATCCGTAGATATTAGGCAGATATCCGGATCCGAATACTGTAACTAAGGAGATGATGTCCTGGTGCCAATCAGAGGGCTCCCAGCAGAAACCCTAGTAACCAATCACAGAGGGGAACCCTGGCCAGCCCCACCTGACCTCATTGAGCCAATCAGAGGCCCCCCAGCCTAATCCCTGGCACCCAATCACAGAAAGGAACCCTGGCCAGCCCCCCTGTATAATAAGGAGGGCTGCCATGTTGAGACATACTGTCCTAGCTTGGGAATGCTCACTGAGAGACATGCTCCAGTGCTGCTGGCCTAGCAACTGTATACATTGATAAACCTAAAGCTGTTCAGTGATTAACCCCTTAACTATCACTACACTATTGTTAAATCATTAATTAGCTTGATGTGATTGTGTGACCGTCAGAGTGTGTGCTGCAGGCAGCTGCTATGTGTCTGTGTGTGTGCTGTGCACAGACCAGGCCAGCTGCTGCCTGCTGGCCAGCTATTAGCCTTAGCTAGCTACAGTATAGGTTAGGTTAGGGATTAGGGGATAGGATTACTGTGTTATTGTGTAGTTAGTACTGTAGTACTGCAGTCAGTGCTAGTATAGTTGTTAGAGTAGTAGTACTACTGTGTTAGCTTTCTACTGAACTGCTGTGCTGTGAGCAGTGCCAGTGTGACAGTTAGTGTGCACTACCGTAGTGTCTTCTCCTCTGCTGTCTGACTGTCACGTGGCACTTGGCATGTGTCACGTGGCACTTGGCACATGTCACGTGGCACTTGGCACGTGTCACGTGACACTTGTCATGTGTCACGTTGCACGTGCCATGTGACACATGCCACGTGACACGTGCCAAGTGCCACATGACACGTGCCAAGTGCCACGTGACACGTGCCAAGTGCCACGTGACACGTGCCAAGTGCCAGGTGACACGTGCCAAGTGCCAGGTGACACGTGCCAGGTGCTACGTGACACGTGCCAAGTGCCACGTGCCACGTCCGTCATGCTCCTGGCACACGTTACACTTGCTGCTGCTGCTGCATTGCCCTGCTCCTGCTGCCTGTGCAGCTCCCACCACCAGGGTGCCACAGGCCACTGATACCACCTATATTTAACCCAAAACACAATTGCTGCATAATTTTTTGGAGGTGTCTTGGCTGAAAACTGCCATGACCCAGTTGTGCGGTTGGACTTTGGACACAAGGGACTTGATTCACAAAGCGGTGCTAACTGTTAGCACGCCTGTGAAAACCCCCTTAGCACGTCTAAACGAGCTTTTCGCGCGTAAAACTTTACGCGCGTAAAACTTTATGCGCGTAACACTTTACGCGCGCACTGCACAGAGCGCAGGGCGCTCCGCGCAAAGTGCCCATTAAAGCCTATGGGACTTAGCGCGCATAAGACTTTGCGCGAGTAAAGTTTTATGCGCGCAAAGTTAGCATGCAATCTGATTGAGAGATCTGGTGCTAACCTACTTAGCACCCTGGTTAGCACGTCTAAAGACTTTAGACGTGCTAAGTAGGTTAGCACCGCTTTGTGAATCAAGCCCAATGTGGGCTGCACGACCACTGTCTGGAACCTAGGCCTGATGTTAATTGACAGCCATTTTTTTTTTGGGGGGGGGGGGGGATTTTAAGTCCCCACATCATCAATTAGTGTTCCCCTTTAAAAAATAATGATGATACATGCCTCATTTACCCTAAAAAAGTGTTTAAAGCAATTTAAAGGCCATTTCTGTTTTTTCTATCCAGATATCCAAATCCAGACGGATTCCCCAGATACTGAGGTCAGATATCAGATCCGGATTGGAAAAATGTTTAAAATCGGATATCCGACCTGGATCGAATATCTGGGTATCCAGATCCGAATCGGATCCAGATTTTGAAAAGTGGTATCTGAGCAGCACTAGCATAGAGTGCTTTAGGGAGGCCCCATTGTAAAACTTCCATAGGGGCCCACAGCTCCTTAGCTATGCCACTGGTTCTACCCATATCTCTGCAAGCAATCAAATGGAGGGGAACACTGACAAGCCAAAAACCAAAGTGTGCATGCCAAGGCCCAAACCCCAGTGCCTCATGGGGACCACCAAAGTGATGGCTATTGCAGTTTGAAGAAGGGATTGAACTCCCAAAATAGCATCTGTCACTGCTGCCTTTTTTATGGAATAAAAGAGCTTTAATACCCTAAGCAGTACTGATTCATTGATTGTCTTTTTTTTCTTCTTCCACCCATATCTTTAGCATATGGGTGGGGCTAGGGGAGGTAATTGGTGCTGCATACTTTCCCTGGTGCTAGCGGATGACAGTCTCTGCTGCCTAGTGACAGAGGAGAGCGGAGGAAGGCAGGATGTCTTCTCCTTATCACCTTCCTGCCCACCGCTCTCCATCTCCACCAACAAATAGCAGGGTGGTATTTGGTGGGAGGAGTCACCTTATCCTGCAACCCTCCAACGAGCCCTTTCTCCATGTTGTGTGAATCGACAACTATGGCAAGGAGGGAGAGCCCATCGAAAGGAGGTGGGAGGCATGTGGTGTTCTTAGCCTGTCTCTCACAGGGGGTCATACAGTGTACTGAGTGAGCCTCACTCTCACAGCTTAAAGGGGCAGCACTGCAGGAGATAAGCCTCGGCATGGGAACATGCATCAGCAAACCCCTTACGTAGGATAGTGCTCATGGGCCTTGGGTGTCTGTAGGTAGAAATAGCTCTGATTAATTAATTTGGTGTCTTACAAATACATTATTATAATTGCATGTTCTGGCAAACTGTATTAACATGTGTATGCAATATTAATGTAGTGCATTACACTATACTTATCACATGTAAAACTTTATTCACAGTATTCTAATTACCACAATGTAGTAAATATAACCCATATGACAGAAAAACTTCCGTCTGTTGATAATGTACATTAACATTCATACATCTATGTATATCTAACAGCCATAGTTGTGAAAATGTAAGTCACAAGTAAAAAGAATGCTTACATTTGGAGGCAAGTTGGCTCTACAGTGGAGGCAGTATGGTAGATGGTGGTAGCTTGTGACCACCCCTTCCTAGATGGCAGATACAGCATGCTCTGGCATGCAAGTCTCCTGTATGGTGAAGGAAAGCAAGGGGAAAGCTGGCATTGCTGATACTTGCTTTTTTAGCAATCATTTTTTTTATTGAAATAAGAAAAGACAAACACAGTAGCGAATTATATAAAACATAGGTACTAAGATACTTGCTTTTTAATGCAAAACGTGAGTACAAATGTGTTTCAACAGGCAATATTCACATGCTGTTTTTCAATGTCACATACTGGTAGGAGTGGTGTGATCAGTGGTGATGGGTGCAGGGACTGAAGCCTAACAGCCGTTTTGCGCAACCGCTGCCCTTCTACAGAGGCTGCAGCTCTACGTGAAATGGCCGTCAGGCTTCAGTGCCCAGCACCCACCACCGCCGATCACTCCACTCCTAGCGGTAGGCGGTATGTGACATTGAATAACAGTGAATATTGCCATACAAAAATAATATTTAAACATAATAAGCAAAACATATATAACATATATTTTGTATAAATACCAAAACGTATTACTATCTCTCTCTATATATATATAGATGTACACATACTGTATAGCTAAGACTATAATTTTATTTTGCTTCCAAGCAAGTGAGTTTTTGTGTTATGGTCAGGCTTCAATAGTATTATATAACATTTTTGAAAGAATATACAGCCAATAAGTCCAGTGCTTGATGCCATAATAGCAAAAACCTGCACAGCCACCATGTATTTCCCTTTGGTACTGAGATAGGCCGGGATCATGGCAATCCAGACACTGCAGAACACCAGCATGCTGAACGTGATGTACTTGGCTTCATTAAAGCTGTCCGGTAATGTCCTGGCTAGAAAAGCAGTGATAAAGCTAACAGCTGCCAGAATCCCCATATACCCCAGGACAGAGAAGAACCCAAGAGCTGACCCTTCATTACACTGAAGGATAATTTTTGCTTGATAGGAGCGAGTGTCTCTTTCCTGGAAGGGAGGAGAAATAGACACCCAGGTGACACAGATTATGACTTGTACAGATGAACACACAAGCATTATACAGTTGGAGAGTTTGTATCCCATCCATTTCTTCCAGGAATTCCCAGGTTTGCTGGCATTAAAAGCAATGAAAACCATGACAGTCTTGGCAAGCAGAGAAGACACGGCAACAGAGAAGATGATCCCAAAAGATGTCACACGTAGCCTGCAGGTTACATCTACTGGAGGTCCAAGGAAGAAGAAGACACAGAGGAAACACAGCATGATGGAGACCAGGAGAACATAGCTCAGGTTCCTGTTATTAGCTTTAACAATGGGGGTATCCCGGTGATATATAAAGATTCCAAATATGAAACCAGTCAGGACAAAACCGTGGATGGAGAGAGATGAAAATACTGCAGTAATTGAGTCATTAGTGTAGGAGAGAAATTCCTCCAGTTTTGGAAGACAACGATCCTTCTCCTCATTTGGCCATTCTTCATCAGGACATTTCATACAATTTTCACTGTCTGCAAGCAATGACAAGTAATCACAATATGATTATTTATTGTAGTGTTTGTAAAAGCAAGAACATACAGCAACTATTGACATATACAAGACGTCCGCAGGTCACCTTTCAATCTTCCACTGTTGAGCTGTTAGCTAAGTCACAAAACACGGTACCACCATTCCCTCTCAATACAATGTCCACAACCTGAACCATTCAGGAACCTTTATTTTTATTTGCTCATAGCAGAACACATGGGATTAGGCTGACACAACATTCTGGGATCTTCCTCCTTCCTCAGGTGCCTAGCCAAGTAGCCATCTACAAAGGACACAACTCCATCCACAGGTATATCTCTAGGACTCGATTCACTGAAGGGTGCTAAGTGTTAGCACGCCAGTGAAAAGGCACTTAAGACGTGAAAACGTCCGCTTCACGCGCTAATATGCACGCAAGCATTTACGCATGCAAAGTTTAGTGCTGCGTGGTGCGCCCGAAACGTTGCACCAGTGCACACGAAAAGTCGCAACGTCCGCATGCAAAAATGGCCAGAACAGCCACTTTGCACGCAAATGGTGTGGCCATTCGCACGCACTGGTGCGACCGTTTGGGCATACCGGATAGCGCACAATCAGTAACAGCTTTGCCTGTGCAAACTACTTAGCACCTTAGTTTGCACGTCCAAAGCTTTAAAGAGTAACTGTCAGGCTGCAAAAGCTAATTTAAACCTCTATTCTCCTGTGTTAAACAGTTTAGAAGGAAGCCAAAAAGGCAATACTGAAGTTAAAAATCTCTCTTACTTTGATGTGTGCTGACAGCAAGGCTCTGTATTCCCAAGCCCTTAAAAAAGGACGAGAGGCCGCATACCATACAGCAAAGCATTCTGGGGCCCTCCCCTCTGCTGCTAGTGAGAAGTTACAGTCTCAAGTTACAAAAGCATGTAACATAGTCCAGCCACAGCACTGATAAATCTCAGGGCAGAGTACACTGCAGGAGTCCGCTATTGTTCCTAGCCACATGGCTAATTAATATTCACTGCACAGTAGTGTTATTCATTACGATCTTTTTTGTGAGAGGAAGCAGGGAGGACATGACGACACATTTGGCTTCATAGGAGACAGACAAACATGGAACCTGCCATGAGCTGTCAGGAGCATCATTCTCTGCAAATACTATATAAAAATTCTGTGAAGTCCAAACGTGGATAGTGAAATGCATATGTAATGTAAGTAGTGTTGAGCTGAAATTTTCGAAATTTCGCATTATTATAATTACGCATGCGAAATTTGCTATTACGATGCAAAATTATGGTAGCGTAATTGCCATTGAAATTGTAATTGAAAATACCGTAAGCGTAATTTTCAACGCGTAATTTCGCGTTTCGTTCATAACGTAATTTCGCATTAAACCATAACGTAATTTCGGGTTCGCTTAATTTTCGGGAAATTTAGCTTATTTTTTTCGCGTTTTCGTCTGCATGGCGAATTTTAATGCGAAATATCACTACATGGCGAATTTTATATGCGTAACGCGAAAACGATGCGAAAATTAAGGCTTACAGTAATATGAACTATCGCGAAATTACGTTATGTGACTACGCTTACAAACGGTTGCATGCAAGGCAAACGTAATTTCGCGATACCCACTGTAATGCGAAAATTACGCGAAAATTACGGTTACACGGAATTTCGCGAAATCCTTCTTCATTACGATTATGTACTTACGGCCATAATCGTAATTACACTAATTACGCGAAATTTCACGAAATCGTAATTAAGTCATTATGCTCATCTCTAAATGTAAGTACAGCCAATATTTAGCTACTGATATATGTGTTTATTTTCTCTGAGACCTTATACCTAACAGCTCCTCTTTAAGACGTGCTAAGTGAGCTAGCACCGGTTAGTGAATCGATGCCCTAGAGACATACTTTGTGGAGGTGGGACATGGGGTGAGGCAATTAAGATTGCCTCTTCTCAAAACTGTAAATAAGATAGAGCTAATACAAAAGTTTGCCTTCATAAAACAGAAGGTATTTGCGACAATTCAGGTTGGAGTGAGCGTATGTTGACTCCCATGATGCATCACTGCTGAATATGCAAATCATCATTTGTTGTCCCTGTAAGCTAGCCACACCTCCAGAACCGCTGGAATGCAATGATCTCAGTTCGCTAATTGAACAGAGCCACACTAATCCAAAATGCATGCACACTGTTTCAGACTGGTTGATCCTCATCAATGCATGGCATGGATTAATGTGGCTCTATGGAGTAGGACTTAAAGTACTCAGAGTTAAAGACTACCCAGCAAACTCCTCGGAGTTCTGGTTCACCATGAGATTACTGGGTAGTATGTAACTCTAAGATAATAGAGGTAGAGAGTGGAAAACATTGCTGGTCAGTAGAGAAGCCTAATAAATTGCTAAACCCAAATAGCCTCGATAAAGAGTAGATATTATATACTAGCTGATGGCCCGGCATTGCCCGGTTATGTATTTGGCTGGTGTTGGTTCCGTCCAGGGGCATAGCAATAAAGGTTGCAGAGGTTGCGACCGCGTCGCGGCCCTTGGGCCAGAGGGGCACCGAAGGGCCCTCCCACAAACTGCAGTATTAGCTCTCTGTTGGTCCTGTGCTCATAATAATCACTTCTATAGATACTTTGAATAGTGGTAATCATTAACAAACTGTTCCCCATCCCCTTCTTGCACCTCTGACACTGTAGTTGCCATTGGCAGGTTTTGGTGCGTCGTATCAATTGCTATGTATAGAGTGATTGGGGGGGGGGGGGGGGCATGTAAAACTTGCATCGGGGCACACAGATCCTTACCTACGCCATTGGTCCCATCCACTTTTTCTAACCCTAACACACAATGATTCAATTACGCCATGATCTAGTTTGTGTGCTTTGCGGTCTTTGGCATCAATAATATGCATTGAAATCAAACAAATCTGATTGGGTGTGGCTCCACCCCTATTCTGAATTTGAACCCCAGTCACCCAATGAACAGCTGTGCCAGAATGACAGCAATGAAATATTCCCCTTGAAAATCAATAGGTGAATTTTGGTTGGCTTTTGTAGCCTCCACCCACTTTTATGAATATTAATCCCAGTCACCCAGTGACCAACTGTGCAAAGTTTGAGAACCCTACCATTAACAGTGTGAGAATGGCTGCAGTTTACATTTTCCCAGTGAAATTTGTCTTGGTCTCCACCCACTAATGATGCGGCGTTGCCCGGGTATGTAATTGGCTGGTGTTGGCTGCATCCACTTTCTCTAACCCTAACACACAATTACTCAATTAACTCAATGTGACCAAGTTTGTTAAATTTGTGGTCTTTGGCATCAATAATTTGCATTGAAATGAAACAAATCGGATTGGCTGTTTATGGCCCCACCTCTTTTTCTGAATTTGAACCCCAGTCACCCAATGACTGAACTGTACCAGGTTTGGGGCTTGTGCCATTAACAGTGCAAGAATGGCAGCAATGAAGTATTATTCCCCTGAAAAATCAATAGGTGAATTTTGATTGACTTTTGTAGTCTCCACCCACTTTTCTGAATATTAATCCCAGTCACCCAGCGAACAACTGTGAAAAGTTGGTCACTGGGTGAACACAGAACACGCAAAACTGTTCACGGTAACATTAGCAAACAGGACATTGCAATGTTCTGTCATCCCTACCAGCAGAGCCGTTTCTCTCATGAAGCAAGATGAAGACTTTCATCAGGCGCAGAGATTACATATTTGTACTGTGTGTTTGCATGCAGTCAGAGTAGGAGGAGAAGAGAGAGGAGAGTGAGATGAAGAGGTCATCATTGGGGAAAAGCAGCTTGTTGTGCTGTGTGAAAAGCATAACACAGCACAACAGAAGGGAGGAGGTGGTACTGCTGTCCTAACATAGGAGGAATGGTGGATGGCCAACTGGCTGAGGGTGAGCAGTTTGCTTGTCACAGATTCACAGCCAGCCAACAAGTGTGTTATTGTGTTGAGCTGGCTGACTACCTACCAGCAGCTCCTACCTGGTTAACATATACTGTGGGTAATTATACTGGCTACCTATACTGTGGCCAAATATACTGGCTACCTACACTGGGGTCAAATATACTGGATGCCTACTCGGAGCACTTGCCTGGCTAACCTATACTGGAGGCAACTATACTTGCTGCCTATACTAGAGGCACCTATACTAGCTACCTACACTGGGGGCGCCTGTACTGGCTGCCTATACTGGGGGCACCTACACTGGCAACCAAAACTGGAGGGGCAACTATATGGGCTAGCTATACTAGAGGCATCTACAGTATACCTGGCTACCTATACTGGGGCACCTACCTGGCTAACCTATACTGTAGGCAATTATACCTGGCTACCTATACTGGGAGCACCTATACCTTGCCACCTACTGACCTATACTGAGGGTGTTTTTTGTTTGTCTTTTTTGTTGTTGGTCACACCGCAGCTATAACATGCGTTGCAAATTGTTGGGTGCTGTGCAACCTTTTCAAATAGGGGACAGAGATTGAATCCTCAGAAGTTTGCCTTAGGTAGCAAAAAATCTAGAACGGGTCCTCCCTACCAGTCATTTGAAATCCGTGCTGAAACTACATTGGGGCTGAAGCACCTGGAGCTTAAAATACAGAACAGTGTAATGGATAGCGGAGATGCCGCCGCAGCGGTGAGTGGCATGGCGGCTCTCTCCGTGTCTCAGCCGGCGGCATCCGCCGCGCAATTACATGGTGGTGTTTTGCCTGGTCCTTCAGTTGCACATAGACTGAGGGCTACGCGCGAGCGCCAGGCGACAGAACCTTTATGCGAATAGAAGGGGAGTCAGCTGATCGGCTGGTCAGCTGACTCCAGTAGTGCTCCTGATTGGCTGAGTGACTGGGGAGGTGCTGTGGAGCTTTCTCAGTATATATAGGACCTGCCTGTCAGTTGCTCCGCGTCTGCTGTTGCAAATGCTACGTGTTAGCACTCAGACCTTAGTCAGATCCCAAAGTGTGTTAGAACCAGCAGGAGCTGGGGATTCACACTTAGTCAGATTCTGTTGATAGCTAAAGTACTAATTGAATTGTATTATTTGTTATGACCTTCTGCTAGCCTTGACTACTCTTCTACCTACTGATTCTGTTCTTCTGCCTATCTGATCCTGTTGCCGACTCAGCCTGAACACTACTCTGATTTAGCCTTCTGTCTTTGTACCGTATCTGTCCGTTTGTTGCCGAATCTGCTTGTCTGACTTTCCTGCCCTCACCAGTGAGCCTAGTCCCTGGTGAGGGATTCTCTGTACAGTCTGAATCACCTGCTCCTCAAGGTGATCAGTAGCTGCAGTACAGTCTGAATCACCTGCTCTTCAAGGTGATCAGTAGCGGCAGTACAGTCTGAATCACCTGCTCCTCAAGGTGATCAGTAGCTGCAGTACAGTCTGAATCACCTGCTCCTCAGGTGACCAGTAGCTGCAGTATAGTCTTAGTCATCTGCTCCTCAGGTGACCGTAGCTGCAGTACAGTCTTAATCACCTGCTCCTCAGGTGATTAGGAGCTGCAGTACTGTGTAGGTCTCCTGCTCCTAAGGTGATCATCGGCTGCAGTGCAGCTGGAATCACCCGCTCCACGGGTGATCATTATACGCTGTGTTACTGTTGCACCAAACACCTATCTTTACATCTGGTTGTCCTGTGTCTTGCTATACTCGCATTATTGGTGATTCTGCAGATCACTACATAATCAGGTATAGCATCTGTATTATTGGTGATACTGCAGATCACCAATAATCAGAAAATCTGTTCTTGCTGACACCAATCATTACAAACAGTCAGTGTAATTTTAGTGCAATTTGGAAAACCAAGTTTTTTTGGCAGATCATGGGAGATACTGTATCTGCTAGATCCATTATTATGTAAGTACTAGCTGGTCACCCGGCGTTGCCCGGGTATGCATTTTGCCGGTGTTGGCTCCGTCCACTTTTCCTAACCCTAACACACAATTACTCAATGACCAAGATTGTGAGCTTTGCGATCTTTGGCATCAATAATTTGCAATGAAATAAAATATATCTGATTAGCTGTAGCTCCACCCCTTTTCTGAATTTGAACCCCAATCACCCAATGGCCAAGTGTACCAGGTACAGGTGATTAACAGTGCAAAAGGCTTGTGCCATTAACAGTGCAAGAATGGCAGCAATTCAATATTCCCCTTTAAAACGTAATGAATTAAAGAGCCTGATGCATCACGGTGTGACGAAACTAGTAAGGCATGGCCTCTGGCGGAAATCGGCAATGGGAGATGCGATAGGGCTAACCTGCAGGCTGTTGTTTGGAGCATCCAAGGATTTTATATATGCACATATGATCTTCAAATTTGTAAATGAAATGGCATGTTTTTAATTTTCACAATAAATACAGTATTACGCTATGTTGGCGCTTTGTTTGAGCTTAAAGGAATATTGAAGAAATTTGAAGCCAAGGAGGTCTTGTTTGAACAAGCGCACATTGCTGGTCGCTAAAAGGTGGATCAGCTTTTTCATCTGGTAAGCGTATAGTTATACCTTCGGCACGGACGGTGGTGGGGACACTAAGTGTTTTTGACACCTGGCACAAGTGTGAGGCTGAGGGTTATCAGTCATATATGTCTACTATTTGAAACTGTATCACGCTATGTCCACACCATCTGCTTAAGTTTTAGATACTGTAAAAAACCAGAAGACCATTGGAAGTTGATGAGCTGTTTGTTATGCTGATCTGTAACACAATCAGCCACCCTATCCGGTGAAGGATTTAGTGAAATTAATGTCTGAAGCTGAATTCTCTCTGATGACAATTGACTTTTGACTTTATAGACTGGATTTTACATATGTCATATGTTGAGCGCGTGCACACATACATTGTAATTGAGGCTGGGAAACTTTTTTTATTCCACAATCATCGCGCTACTTCTCATAAAAGCAGCCGATCATTGCGGGGGCTTAGATTAATGAACGGGAATGGTTTTTACCGTTCATTGATCTCTGGACGAGCGGCCGGCAGTGTGCACGAGCGTGGGAGCGCGCGCACGAGCGAGCGGGAGTGCGGACAGCGGCGGGAGGTGCGGATATCTCCGTCCCTGGTGTTGACAGGGTGGAAAAAGGGGCAGAGATATCCACACCTGTGGGGGTAAAGTGGTTAATATTTTGGCAAAGACAAAATGGCTAAGTTCCCTCATCACTTATGGCTTCATAGGGCAACAGCAGATGGAAACTTTACCAGTCGTGTTGGAGATCTCCCCCTCTGCACATGGGGTACAGCCATAGCAACATTTATGAATGGAAGATCCGGGTATTTTCCTGCTTCCAGGCAAGCAGGGCACTGAGCATCGGGATACCGGGACCTGCAATGACAAGAGATTCTTAGATGCAATGCAAACCAGGAGAAGGTGACATTTTAGCATTGGCTCACAGGGAATGTACTTTACAGTAGTTTTGAGGAATATTATTTTTCCTAAAAAAGAACCATGCGCTGCCTTACAGTCAACTAAGAGAACACCTTGCAACCATCCACAGTCTTCCAATCAGGTCCTCCAATTTAATATACCTTCAAGAATAACAGAGACAAAAAGAAAACACAATTCATAGCATAGACTGTGTTACTGTCCAGGAGTCTTGCACCACAAAATCCCCCAGGTGGTATATTAGTGTGTCACCACTTTTTTATACTCCACAAGTGATCACAATCGTTACCCGACTCGTGATCACAAGTCATTTGGGATTACAAGTCGGTATTCCTGACTAGCCGGTGGCCCGGCATTGCCCACTTATGTATTTGGCTGGTGTTGGCCCCACCCACTTTTCTAACCCTAACACACAATTACTCAATTACTCAATGACCAAGTTTGTGAGCTTTGCAGTGTTTGGCATCAATCGTTTGCATTGAAATGAAACAAATCTGATTGGCTGTGACTCCACCCTCTTTTCTGAATTTAAACCCCAGTCATTCAATGACCAACTGTACCCGGTTTGAAGCTTGTGTCCTTAATGGAGTTATCAGGGGAAAAATGAATAAAATAAGTGCTACTTGCCGGGGGCTTCCTTCAGCCCCAAGCTCCCAGCATGTCCCTCGCCGCAGCTCTCCCGGTCCCCGGCGATAACGTCAGGCCGACCTCCAAAGCTGCGCGAGCGGCGCTGTCAATCACCACCACGTGGGCCGGAGCGGGCTGCGCAGACGGCAATTGAATATTCCCCTTGAAAAGCAATACATGGATTTGGATTGGCTTTTATAGGCTCCTCCCTATTTTATGAATATTAATCCCAGTCACCCAGTGACCAACTGTCCAAAGTTTGAGAACCCTACCATTAACAGTGTAAGAATGGCTGCTGTTTACATTTTCCCAGTGAAATTTGTATTTGTCTCCCCCCACTGATAACCCGACATAGCCCGCTTGTGTATTTGGCTGGTGTTGGCTGCACCCACTTTTCCTAACCCTAACACACAATTACTTAATTACTCAATCACCAAGGTTGTGAGCTTTGCGGTCTTTGGCATCAATAATTTGCATTGAAATAAAACAAATCTGATTGGCTGTTTGCCCACTGATGACCCGACATTGCCCGGGTATGTATTTGGCTGGTGTTGGCTGTGCCCAATTTTTCTAACCCTAACACACAATTACTCAATTGCTCAATGACCAAGTTTGCGAGCTTTGGCATCAATAATTTACATTGAATTGAAACAAATCTGATTGGCTGTTTGTGGCTCCACCCCCTTTTCTGAATTTGAGCCCCAGTCACCCAATGACTAACTGTACCTGGTTTGGGGCTTGTACCATTAACAGTGCAAGAATGGCAGCATTGACATTTTCCCCTTGAAAATCAATAGATGAATTTTGATTGGCTGTGCCAAATTTCATTCAAATCCGTTCAGCCGTTTTTGCGTGATCGAGTAACAAACATCCAAACATCCGAACTTTACCATTTATAATATTAGTAGGATTAAAAACCCGCCAACTTTAGGGTTAATAGAAAAGCCCCCTTACATGCTAGAAACACCACATTGCATATCTTAAGAAGAACAGTGGCCACCAGAGGAAAAATGATTGAAAAACCGTATAGTTTTTGAGAAAATCGACTTTAAAGTTTCAAAGGAAAAAAGTATACATGTAAATGCGTTAAATGCCAGTTACATAGTTACATAGTTACATAGTTATTTTGGTTGAAAAAAGACATACGTCCATCGAGTTCAACCAGTATAAAGTACAACACTAGCCTGCTCTCTCACATATCCCTGTTGATCCAGAGGAAGGCGAAAAAACCCTTACAAGGCATGGTCCAATTAGCCCCTAAAGGGAAAAATTCCTTCCCGACTCCAGATGGCAATCAGATAAAATCCCTGGATCAACATCATTAGGCATTACCTAGTAATTGTAGCCATGGATGTCTTTCAATATTCAGTATTGTAGCAAACCTAACGGTAGTATAAATTTACATATATCAAAAGAAAGAGCAATGAATTTCATGACCGGGTTTCCAGGGGGTCCATACTAATTTTGCTTTCAAATTTTCGCAAAAGGCATTTTCGCATTGAAAATGCTATTTTCGTTTTTGAGTATTTTCTGCGAAAATTCGCTTAGATTTTTGCGTTTTTGCTTCTGAGATTTTTATGTAAATTTACTAACATTTTCGCCGAATGGCTGCCGACTTTTGCAGTTAATAGCACAGGCCCCTTACTGGCTAGAATCACCAAATTTGCAGGGTAAGTTAAGGTGAAAGTTGGGTAGAAGAAGAAAAAAAAGATTGTTCAAAAAGACCGTATAGTTTTTGAGAAAATCAATTTTAAAGCTTCAAAGGAAAAAAGTATACATTTAAATGCAGTAAATGACAGATAATTGCATCAACCTAACGCTTTTCCTATTTTCAAAAACTTGTTTTATGTAAAAAAATATATAGCTGAGAGCAGTGCGGCGGGGGCGGCGTGTGTGGTAGGGTGTGTGTGGTAGGGTCGGTCAGAATTACCAATTTCTGCTTCCACGGAAAATCCACTTTCCACCATTTCCTGCATATTACCACTACCAATTCCGCTTTCCACTTCCGATTTTCCCATTCCGATGCAGATTTTCGTTCGAATTTCCACCAACTTTAACACTGATTTTCTCAAAAACTACAAGGTCTTTTTGATTTTTTTTCCTCTTGTTCCCACTCTTCTGCTTAACATACCCTGAAAGTTTGGTGTTTCTAGCACCTATGGGGGCTTTGCTATTAACCTCCCTCCCGCAACCTTCGCTCCTCCCAAGAAATTCTCCTGGCCTCTAAGCTGATCACCTCCTCTCATGCTCGCATCCAGGACTTTACACGAGCATCATCCCTTATCTGGAACTCTCTTCCACAGCCTGTATGTCATGCTCCAAACCTGGACATCTTCAAACGCACTCTTAAAACACACCTTTTCAGACAAGCTTATAACATTCTATAGCCCTTATTTTCTTCTCTGTCACAATGTAATCAGAGGCAAAGAATCACTGCCTCATCCATCCTCCACCCCCTTACCTGGTGTGTCCCCCACTACCCATTAGATAGTAAGCCCGCAAGGGCGGGGTCTTCCTCCTAATGTTTACTTTATCCTACTAATATAATAAATGGGAAAGTTCGGATGTTTGGATGTTTGGATGTTTGTTACTCGATCACGCAAAAACGGCTGAACGGATTTGAATGAAATTTGGCACACACATAGTACATAACCTGGAATAAAGTATAGGATACTTTTTATTCCCATTACTAAAAAGAGACAAATACAAATTTCACTGGAAAATGTAAATTGCAGCCATACACTGTTACACTGGAGGTGTGTTTAGCTGCTAAGGGTAGTATGGTTAATTTGCATATATTCAGCAGTGATGCTCTGGGAGACATCTCAAGCTCACTCCAACCTGAATTATCGCAAATTCTTTCTGTTTTAAGAAAGCAAACGTTTGTTTTTCTTAACATCTTAGTAAGGGGGCTTTTAGGACCATTGTAGTCCCTTACACACTCCAATGAGTTCTGGGTCACCATGAGCTTGCTGGGTAGCATGTCCCTCTCGGTGTTACAAGCCCTACTGCATAGAGCCAAATTAGTCTATGCCATGCACTGATAAGGATCAAACAATCCAAAACAGTCTGTATGTGTGTTGGATTATTATGGCTCTGTACAATTTAACAAGCTGACACATCGTTGCATTCCAGCGGTTCTGGCGGTGTGTTTAGCTTCTAAGAGTAACAATGGTTAATTAGCATATTTTCAGCAGTGATGCACTGGGAGACATCTCAAGCTCACTCCAACCTGGATTATTGCAAATTCTTTCTGTTTTAAGAAAGCAAACTTTTGTTTTTCTTACACTGTTAATTGTAGGGTTCTCAAACTTTGCACAGTTGGTCGTTGGGTGACTAGGGTTATTATTCAGGAAAGTGGGAGGAGCCTACAAAAGCCAATCAAAATTCACCTAATGATTTTCAAGGGGAATATTTACATTTCTGCCATTCTTGCACTGTTAATGGCACAAGCCTCAAACCTGGTATAGTTGATCATTGGGTGACTGGGGTTCAATTTCAGAAAGGGGGTGGAGCCACAAATAGCCAATCAGATTTGTTTCATTCCAATGCAAATTATTGTTGCCAAACACCGCAAAGCTCACAAACTTGATCATTAAGTAATTGATTAATTGTGTGTTAGGGTTAGGAACGTGGGCACAGCCAATACCAGCCAAATACATAAGCGGGCAACGCCGGGTCATAAGTGGGCGGAGACAAATACAAATTTTACTGGGAAAATGTAAACAGCAGCCATTCTTACACTGTTAATGGTAGGGACAGATGGCCATAGGGTGATTGGGGTTCAAATTCAGAAAAGGGGTGGAGCCACAGCCAATCAGATTTATTTTATTTCAATGCAAATTATTGATGCCAAAGACCTCAATGCTCACAAACTTGGTCATTAGGTAATTTTGTGTTTGGGTTAGAAAAAGTGGGCGGAGCTAGCACCAGCCAAATACATACCTGGGCAATGCCGAGTCTTCAGTGGGCGGAGACAAACACAAATTTCACTGGGAAAATGTAAACTGCAGCCATTCTTACACTATTAATTGTGGGGTTCTAAAACTTTGCACAGTTGGTCACTGGGTGACTGGGATTAATATTCAGAAAAGTGGCTGGAGCCTACAAAAACCAATCACAATTCACCTATTGATTTTCAAGGCAAATATTTAATTGCTGCCATTTTTGCACTGTTAATGGCACAAGCCTCAAACCTGGTACAGTTGATCATTGGGTGACTGGGGTTAAATATTTAGAAAAGGGGTGGGGCTACAAACAGCGAATCAGATGTGTTTCATTTCAATGAAAATTATTCATGCCAAAGACCACAAATCTCACAAACTTGGTCATTGACTATTGACAATTGTGTGTTAGGGTTAGAAAAAGTGGCCACAGCCAACAGTAGCCAAATACATACCTGGGAAACATCAGGGCATCAGTGGGTGGAGAAAAATAAAAATTTAACTGCCAGAATGTAAACTGCAGCCATTCTTACACTGTCTGTCAATGGCAGGGTTCTTAAACTTTGCATAGTGGGTGACTGGGATTAATATTCAGAAAAGTAGGTGGAGCCTACAAAAGCTAATCAAAATTCATCTATTGATTTTCAAAGTAGTGGAGCCACAGCCAATTATTGATGCCAAAGACCGCAAAGCTCACAAACTAGGTAATTGTGTGTTAGGTAGTGGTGCTCAAATACCCCTTTTCAAAATTCGAGTTAGGTCGAATTCGAATAGTAAATTATTCGAGATCAGTCGAATATTCGAGTCGAATAATTTTTACTATTCGATTCGACCTCGGACTTCGAGCTCACTATTCGAGTCGGTATTCGAGCTCATTTTTCGAGCTGACTATTCGAAATGGCCTTAAATAGCTTCCAACACTTGTTTTGAGGGTGAATGATGCAAGAAACCTCTTTTTTTCCAAGTAACAACAGCAAGTGATTATGTGGGGATGTTCCTTTAAAAAAAAAAAGTTGAAAAGAGAAGTTGTGTCCAGAAATTTGTTCAGTACTGTATATACTTCTTCTTCTTTATCTTCTATATCTTCTTCTTCTTCTTCTTCTTCTTCTATATCTTCTTCTTCTATATCTTCTTCTTCTATATCTTCTTCTATATGTTCTTCTTTTTCTTTTATATTGTCTTCTTCTTCTTCTTCTTCTTCATCTTCTTCATCATCATCTTCTTCTTCTTCATCTTCTTTTTCTTCATCTTCTTCATCTTCTTCTTCATCTTCTTCTTCATCTTCTTCTTCATCTTCTTCATCTTCTTCTTCTTCTTCTTCTTCATCTTCTTCATCTTCAACTTCTTCATCTTCTTCTTCTTCATCATCTTCTTCTTCTTCATCTTCTTCTTCTTCATCTTCTTCATCTTCTTCTTCATCTTCTTCTTCTTCTTCATCATCTTCTTCTTCTTCATCTTCTTCATCTTCTTCTTCTTCATCATCTTCATCTTCTTCTTCATCTTCTTCTTCTTCATCATCTTCATCTTCTTCTTCTTCATCTTCTTCTTCTTCATCTTCTTCTTCTTCATCTTCTTCATCTTCATCTTCTTCATCTTCTTCATCTTCTTCTTCTTCATCTTCTTCATCTTCATCTTCTTCTCCTTCTTCTTCTTCTTCTTCTTCATCTTCTTCTTCTTCTTCTTCATCTTCTTCTTCTTCATCTTCTTCTATATCGTCTTCTTCTTCACTTATTTCTCTTTTCAAATTTTTTTTTTTAAAGAAATGCAGCTATTTTTGAGCATAACAAATAGCTGGTGGCGCACGCATGTTGGAAGCGCCATTGTATGTGCTCCCTGGCAGTGGAAACACACAGACAGCAGGAGGTAAATTCAGCAGCAGGAGGAGGAGGATGAGTGTGTGGCAGCAGGCAGTCAATGAGGCAGGCAGCGTGACATAATAGCCCTGGTACCTAGCGGTGATACCAGGGCTGTAAATAAACACAGCAGGCAGGAGGTCCCAGACAGCGGTCGTGCAGCCCACATTGTGTCCAATACACAACTGGGACAACACAGTTTTCAACCCGGGCACCTCAGAAAAATTAAACCTTTTTTTTTTTTTTATGGTTTTGTAGTTTTGTTTTTACAACAAATTACACAGACAGATATAGCTATTTTTTGAAGTAATAGCTGGTGGCAGAGTGGCAGCAGAAGGTAAATCTGTGTACCCTGGCGTTGGGAAACACAGACAGACAGACAGCAGCAGCAGCAGCAGGAGGAATGGAGGAGTAATGTGAGCAGCTATTGTTTGACGTAATAGCTGGTGGCAGAGTGGCAGCAGAAGGTAAATCTGTGTACCCTGGCGTTGGGAAACACAGACAGACAGCAGCATCAGCAGGAGGAATGGAGGAGTAGTGTGAGTGTGGCAGCAGGCAGGCAGCGTGACATAATAGCCCTGGTACCTAGCGGTGATACCAGGGCTGTAAATAAACACAGCAGGCAGGAGGTCCCAGACAGCGGTCGTGTAGCCCACATTGTGTCCAATACACAACTGGGACAACACAGTTTTCAACCCGGGCACCTCAGAAAAATTAAACCTTTTTTTTTTTTTATGGTTTTGTAGTTTTGGTTTTACAACCAATTACACAGATATAGCTATTTTTTGACGTAATAGCTGGTGGCAGAGTGGCAGCAGAAGGTAAATCTGTGTACCCTGGCGTTGGGAAACACAGACAGACAGACAGCAGCATCAGCAGGAGGAATGGAGGAGTAGTGTGAGTGTGGCAGCAGGCAGGCAGCGTGACATAATAGCCCTGGTACCTAGCGGTGATACCAGGGCTGTAAATAAACACAGCAGGCAGGAGGTCCCAGACAGCGGTCGTGTAGCCCACATTGTGTCCAATACACAACTGGGACAACACAGTTTTCAACCCGGGCACCTCAGAAAAATTAAACCTTTTTTTTTTTTTATGGTTTTGTAGTTTTGGTTTTACAACCAATTACACAGATATAGCTATTTTTTGACGTAATAGCTGGTGGCAGAGTGGCAGCAGAAGGTAAATCTGTGTACCCTGGCGTTGGGAAACACAGACAGACAGACAGCAGCATCAGCAGGAGGAATGGAGGAGTAGTGTGAGTGTGGCAGCAGGCAGGCAGCGTGACATAATAGCCCTGGTACCTAGCGGTGATACCAGGGCTGTAAATAAACACAGCAGGCAGGAGGTCCCAGACAGCGGTCGTGTAGCCCACATTGTGTCCAATACACAACTGGGACAACACAGTTTTCAACCCGGGCACCTCAGAAAAATCAAACCTTTTTTTTTTTTTTTATGGTTTTTTGGTTTTGTTTGTAAAACAAATTACACAGATATATAGCTATTGTTTGACGTAATAGCTGGTGGCAGAGTGGCAGCAGAAGGTAAATCTGTGTACCCTGGCAGTGGGAAACACAGACAGACAGCAGAAGGGCAGTACGCAGCCCACTGTAGGTGTAAAATGTGTGGCTGCAGGCGACTTAATAGTGAAAGTGAACCAGGCTGGCTTAGTGAGCAGGAGCCAGGAGGTGGTAAAGGGTGGTAAGGCACATTAACGATGGTTCTTAGCCAGTTCATGTCCCCCTCTCGCCGACAACAGGGGCCAGGAACTCGCCTTCCACCCACGCCTGGTTCATCTTGAGAAACGTCAGTCTGTCCACAGACTTGTGAGACAGACGTGAGCGTTTCTCGGTGACCACGCCACCAGCTGCACTGAAGCAGCGCTCGGACAGCACGCTGGAAGGGGGGCAGGACAGCACTTCCAGTGCGTACTGCGCCAGCTCGCTCCAGATCTCCAGGCGCTTGACCCAATACTCCATGGGATCAACAGGGGCATCGCTGTCAAGCCCGCTGTAGGACCCCATGTAGTCAGCCACCATGCGGGTCAGGCGCTGGCTGTGACCGGTGGAGGATGCTGCTGCATGCACCTCCTCTCTAGTCACTGCTGCCGGAGCCTCTACAGTCCTGTAGAGCTCGTGGCTGAGAGACAGCAGGTCTGTGGGGCGCTTGCTGCTGGATGCAGGCACCTGCTGCTGCCTCTGTGCTGGCTGCTGGACAGTGGGGGTGGAAGGCTGGGGGAAGGCTTCCTCCAAGCGCTCAACAAGGGCCTGCTGCAAGCTCCTTATTTGTTGCGCTGGGTCTCCTCCTGCAGGCGGCAGGAACTGGCTCAACTTCCCCTTGAGGCGTGGGTCCAACATCATGCTGATCCAGATGTCCTCCCTCTGCTTCATCTGGATCACCCTGGGGTCTCTGCGCAGGCACGTCAGCATGTGCGCTGCCATTGGGAAGAGGCGGGCCACGTCTGCTGGCACATCGACGGCAGTGCTGCTGTCCTCATCCTCCTCCTCTGCCTCGTCAGCCTCATCCTCTCTCCACCCCCGCACCAACTCAGCTGCACTGTGCTGCTCCCCCTCATCAGCAGCAAGGTCAGGGACCTCCACCAAGTCCTCCTCCTCCTCCCCCTCAGAGGTGGACTGTGCAGCTGCTTGCCGCTCCTGCTGGTCCAAGGCTGCCGCTCCCTGTTCCAGCAAAGCATCGAGGGCCCTGTTCAGCAGACAAACCAGGGGCACCCACTCGCAGACCATAGCATGGTCCCTGCTCACCATGTTAGTGGCCTGCAGAAAGGGAGCCAGCACTAAGCACACCTGCTGCATGTGCCTCCAGTCATCATCGGGGACGATGGACGGGATGTTGCTGGTCTTGTCCCTTCTCTGAGCGGCGGAAACAGTGGCCAGGGCAAGGTACTGTTTGACAGCGCGCTTCTGTTCAACCAGACGCTCCAACATCGCCACGGTGGAGTTCCAGCGAGTCGGAACGTCAAGGATCAGCCGATGGCGTGGCAGATCCAGCTCCTTTTGCACGTCTTCCAGGCTCGCACAGGCTGCAGCCGAGCGCCGGAAGTGACACACAACGTTCCTTGCCGTTTCCAGCAGTTCGCCCATCCCCTGGTAGGTGCGCAAGAACTTCTGCACTACCAGGTTCAGCACGTGGGCAAGACAAGGGATGTGGGTCAGGTTTCCCCTGTCTATTGCGGCAACCAGATTGGCCCCATTGTCGGCCACCACCTCTCCGACTCTGAGGCCTCTGGGGGTCAGCCAAATCCTCTCCTGCTCCTGGAGTTTGGCCAACACATGGGTTGCCGTCAGCTTGGTCTTCCCAAGGCTGACCAAGTGCAGCAGCGCTTGGCAGTGGCGGGCCTTCACGCTGCTGCTGAGGCGGGGGGTTTGGCCAGGTGTGCCGGAGGATGGCAGAGGATCGGAGGAACCTGCTGCAGTTCCCCTGACCCTATGGGGTGGCACCACCCACTGTGTTGCTGCTGCTGTGCCCGCTGCTGCTCTCCCATCCTCACCCCCTTCCACCAAGCTGACCCAGTGGACAGTGAAGGACAGGTAGCGGCCTGTCCCGAAGCGGCTGCTCCAGGAGTCCATGGTGACGTGGACCCTTTCACCAACCGCGTGCTCCAGCCCTCGCTCCACATTGGCCATCACAAAGCGGTGCAGTGCAGGAATGGCCTTGCGGGAGAAAAAGTGTCTGCTGGGGAGCTGCCAGTCTGGGGCTGCGCAAGCAAGCAGCGCACGAATGTCGCTCCCCTCCTGCACGAGCGTGTACGGCAGGAGTTGGGAGCACATGGCCCATGCCAGCAAGCCGTTCAGCTGCCGCATGCGACGGCTGCTGGGAGGCAGAGCCCTAACCACCCCCTGGAAGGACTCGCTCAAAAGGCTCTGGCGTGGCCTTTTGCTGGCACGGGAATCAGCAGACACAGCGGAGGAGGCCACTGAGGACTGGCTGCCAGAACAGGCCTCAGTGTCGGCGGCAGGAGTTGCAGAGGGGGGAGGAGCAGTGCGTTTCCGCACTCCTGCTGGTGCTGCTGGAGGAGCAGGAGGGCGGGTGGCTGCTGTTGCTGCTGCTGCTGAAGGCTGTGCAGTGATGGGTGTGGTGCCACTGCCAGCACCAGATGCCTTCAGCCTCTGGAACTCCTGATGCTGGTGGAAATGTTTCGCAGCAAGGTGGTTGATGAGCGAGCTGGTGCAGAACTTTAAGGGGTCTGCACCTCTGCTCAACTTCCGCTGACAGTGGTTGCAAGTGGCGTACTTGCTGTACACTGTGGGCATGGTGAAAAAGCGCCAGATTGGTGACAGAAACATCCCCCTACGGCATGGAAGCGCTGCTGCCTGTCTCCCTGTGGTGGTTGGGGGTGGGGCTTGGGGGGCTTGGGTGTGGCTGGTGGTGGTACTGGCAGATGCTGCTGCTGCTGCTGAGCCTGAGACACCAGCAGGCTGTGGGACCTGCCTACTGCTGCTGCCAATGCTTGCAATGATGCGCCTCCTTGCAAGGCCCACAAGAGCATCCTCCTCCTCCTCCTCAGAGCTGCTGAGGACGACATCCCCTGGAGGTGGTGGCACCCAGTCTCTGTCTGTCACCGGGTCATCAACATCCTCCCCCTCCTGAAACATGTCCTGCTGGGATGAGGACCCCCCAAACTCCTCTCCTGATGCATGGATGGGCTGCTTGACTGTCGCCACAGTCTTGCTGTCCAATCCCTCATCCCCCAAAGTGCCCATCAGCATCTCCTCCTCAAGATCGCCAACAACAGCAGACAATTTACTCATGATGCCTGGGGTCAAAAGACTGCTGAATGACAGGTCGGCGAGTGACGGTGAACTGGCCTCCTCCCCAGACCCTGCTGGGCGGCTGCTGCGAACAGGGGTGGTGGTGGTGGTGGTGAGGGTGGAGGCCTCAGATGCAGAGCTGATGGCGGGCTGCTCATCCTCCGTCATGAGTTGCACCACAGTGTCTGCATGTTTTTCCTCAATGGGACGTTTCCGACCCGGCTGGAGGAAAATCGGAGCAGGTGCTACACGCTGCTGCTGCTGTGTCTCTGCAGCGTGAGTTGCAGATGCTCCTGCTGGGCGGCGCCCAAGGCGTCCACGGCCAGTGGCTATGGGAGGAATGTTAGCCACTGACGCTGCTGCTGCGGAACTGTGCATGGTGGCGCGCCCGCGCCCGCGGCTTGCCACAATGCTGCTCCCTCTCCTCCTGATTCCCTTGCTGCCCTTCCCCTTGCCCAAACCGCGCTGGCTGCCACTTCCAGACATCTTCGATGTTTTGGGCGTATAGACAAAAGTTTTTTAAAAGGGCGGGTGAAAAGTGGGGTACTTTAATGGAGTGGGTTGGTGGGTGAGGTGACTGAGTGAGTGTCCCTAGTACAGTAAGTAAGTAGTAACAGTCAGGAAGTACAACTAGCAGTTACAATAATCAGTAGTAATCACAAGTAAATTTAGTGTGTGTACACTACAGACAGTGAGTGCACGCACACGCAAACACGCGCAGGAGCTAGCCTATGAACTGTGACTGAGTGAGTGTCCCTAGTACAGTAAGTAAGTAAGTAGTAACAGTCAGTAAGTACAACTAACTAATTACAATAATCAATCAGTTATCAGAAGGAAATAGAGTGTGTGTAGTGTGTACACAGACAGTGAGTGCACACACGCAGGAGCTAGTAGCCTATGAACAGTGACTGAGTGTCCTAGACTCCTAGTACAGTAAGTAGTAACAGTAAGTACAACTAACTAATTACAATAATCAATCAGTTATCAGAAGGAAATAGAGTGTGTGTAGTGTGTACACAGACAGTGAGTGCACACACGCAGGAGCTAGTAGCCTATGAACAGTGACTGAGTGTCCTAGACTCCTAGTACAGTAAGTAGTAACAGTAAGTACAACTAACTAATTACAATAATCAATCAGTTATCAGAAGGAAATATAGTGTGTGTAGTGTGTACACAGACAGTGAGTGCACACACGCAGGAGCTAGTAGCCTATGAACAGTGACTGAGTGTCCTAGACTCCTAGTACAGTAAGTAGTAACAGTGAGTACAACTAACTAATTACAATATTCAATTACAATAATCAATCAGTTATCAGAACTTGGAAATAGAGTGTGTGTAGTGTGTACACAGACAGTGAGTGCACACACGCAGGAGCAGCTAGTAGCCTATGAACAGTGACAGTGAGTGTCCTAGTACAGTTACAGTATATAACTACAATACTAATACAATCAGTAGTAAAGGACAGCAGAAATACTGGTATAGAATAGAGAGAAATAAACAGAGGACAGGAGGACAGCTGCCCACACAGGCAAGGCCCTGAGGCCTAAAGCTGTAAGCCTGCAGCAGCTGGCCTGTCTCTATGTAACACAAAAGCTACTAACTAAAATACAATGTCTAACTAACTAACAACAATATAGGTGTGTATAGGAGGTGTATGTGAGCAAAAACGCTAGGTAAATGACCACAATAAAGCTCTTGCTAAGCCAAAGCACAAAGGAGCAACTCTCTCTATGCAAGTCTCAGGCAAGGACGGAGAAACGTAACATGGCGGCCGCTATTTATAGGGTAGGGGCTGGCCAGGGTCCCCCTCTGTGATTGGCTGCCGTCAGAGGGCCTGGGAGCCCTCTGATTGGCTCTAAGGACATCAATCTGGGCTATGACGCTATTCGAGCTCGGTACCGAGCTCGAATAGCGCCGTTTGCTCGAATAGCTCGAATAGTGAATGGGCTATTCGAGTGTACGCGAATAGCCCATTCGAATAGCTACAGCTATTCGGAGCTCGAATACCGAGCTCGAATAGCTGGAAAAGAGCTCGAATATTCGAGCTACTCGAATATTCGAGCTCTGCTGAGCACCACTGGTGTTAGGATCAGAAAAAATGGACAGAGCTAACACTAGCCAATTACATACCCGGGCAACGCCGGGCGACCAGCTAGTTACTAATATAATAAATGGGAAAGTTCGGATGTTTGGATGTTTGGATGTTTGTTACTCGATCACGCAAAAATGGCTGAACGGATTTGAATGAAATTTGGTACACACATAGTACATTACCTGGAATAAAGTATAGGATACTTTTTATTCTCATAACCAAAAAGGGGGCGGAGACAAATACAAATTTCACTGGAAAATGTAAACAGCAGCCATTCTTACACTGTTAATGGTAGGGTTCTCAAACTTTGCACAGTTGGTTACTGGGTGACTGGGATTAATATTCAGAAAAGTGGGTGGAGTCTATAAAAGTCAATCAAAATTAACCTATTGATTTTCAAGGGGAATATTTACATTTCTGCCATTCTTGCACTGTTAATGGCACAAGCCTCAAACCTGGTACAGTTGATCATTGGGTGACTGGGGTTCAATTTCAGAAAGGGGGTGGAGCCAAAAACAGCCAATTAGATTTGTTTCATTCCAATGCAAATTATTGATGCTAAACACCGCAAAGCTCACAAACTTGGTAATTGAGTAATTGATTCATTGTGCGTTAGGGTTAGAAAAGTGGGCACAGCCAACACCAGCCAAATACATAAGCGGGCTACGCCGGGTCATAAGTTGGTGGAGACAAATACAATTTTTACTGGGAGAATGTAAACAGCAGCCATTCTTACAGCCATTACTATTGTTAATGGTAGGGTTCTCAAACTTTGCACAGTTGGTTACTGGGTAATTGCGGTTAATATTCAGAAAAGTGGGTAGAGCCTACGAAAGGCAATCAAAAATTACCTATTGATTTTTCAGGGGAATATTTCATTGCTGCCATTCTTGCACTGTTAATGGCACAAGCCTAAAACCTGGTACAGTTGATCACTGGGTGACTGGGGTTTAAATTGATAAAACGGGGTGGAGCCATAAACAGACAATCTTATTTGTTTCATTTTAATGCAGGTTATGGATGCCAAAAACCGCAAAGCTCACAAACTTGGTCATTGAGTAATTGAGTAATTGTATTTTAAGGTTAGGAAAAGTGGGCGCAGCCAACACCAGCCAAATACATACCCGGGCAATACCGGGTGATCAGTGGGTGGAGACAAATACACATTTCACTGAGAAAATGTAAACTCCAGCCATTCCTACACTGTTAATGGTAGGGTTCTCAAACTTTGCACAATTGGTCACTGGGTGACTGGGACTAATATTCAGAAAAGTGGGTGGAGCCTACAAAAGACAATCAAAATTCACCTATTGATTTTCAAGGGGAATATGTAATTGCTGCCATTCTTGCACTGTTAATGGCACAAGCCTTAAACCTGGTACAGTTGGTCATTGGGTGACTGGGGTTCAAATTTAGACAAAGGGGTGGAGCCACAAACAGCCAATCAGATTGGTTTAATCTCAATGCAAATTTTTGATGCCAAAGACCGCAAAGCGCACAAACTTGGTCATTGAGTAATTGTGTGTTAGGGTTAGAAAAAGTAGGCGGAGCCAACACAAGCCAAATACATACCCGAACAATGTCAGAAAATCAGTGGGTGGAGAAAAATACAAATTTCATTGGGAAAATGTAAACTGCAGCCATTCTTACACTGTTAATGGTAGGGTTCTCAAACTTTGCACACTTGGTCACTGGGTAACTGGGATTAATATTCAGAAAAGTGGGTGGAGCGTACAAAAGCCAATCAAAATCCACCTGTTGATTTTTAAGGGGAATATTTAATTGCTGCCATTCTTGCACTGTTAATAGCACAAGCCTTTTGCACTGTTAATCACCTGTACCTGGTACACTTGGTCATTGGGTGATTTGGGTTTATAATCAGAAAAGGGGTGGAGCCACATCCAATCAGATTTATTTTATTTCAATGCAAATTATTGATGCCAAAGACCGCAAAGCTCACAAACTTGGTCATTAAGTAATTAAGTAATTGTGTGTTAGGGTTAGGAAAAGGGGGCGGGGCCAACACAAGCCAAATACATACCCGGGCAACGCTGGGCGTCCAGCTAGTTATGAATAAAAGTGAATGGCAGCAGTGCCAGCGCTTCTTTTCTCCTTCCTACTTTTGTTTATTTTGACTTTTAATTTTCAGTTCAGGTTCTCTTTAAGTGCCCTGGAAACACAGAACCACAATCTAACAATAACCAGAAGACTTATTTGTAAGAACAGATATCACTACAGCGGGGGTAACTTCAGGCAGAGCCGGCAGAGATCTCGTACTTTATTTCCTGACTTTAATCACAGACAGTTTCAACTCTATAATTAGTGAAAGTTTGCATTGTTCTCTTACCTTATCACCGCGTTTCCACGTTATAAGCGATGTGTTTATCTGAAGCTGCTGGTCCTCAGAAGCCCAGGCAGTGAATGTCCCCACATCCCGGAATGTCAAGGATTGGTCCTCATGGAGTACCCAATTTGTTACTTTGGAAGGAGAAGCAAATTCTCCGTGTTCATTAAAGAATGGCACTGGCTCATTAGAATCAAAGGAAAATGTTATCTTTCGCAAATAATGATGCATCTTGATGGTAAAAGTAAAAAAGAAACTGCTTATTGTTAAGCAATTACAAGGAAAAAGAACAAACAGCAAAGTTGGAGGAGCACCAAGGCAGAAAGGACCAAATCAGTCAAAAAATCGGTAAGACTGACACTGCATAATACCACTAATCCTACTAATATAATAAATGGGAAAGTTCGGATGTTTGGATGTTTGGATGTTCGGATGTTTGTTACTCGATCACGCAAAAATGGCTGAACGGATTTAAATGAAATTTGGCACACTCATAGTACACTACCTGGAATAAAGTATAGGAAACTTTTTATTCCCATAACCAAAAAGGGGGTGGAGACAAATACAAATTTCACTGAGAAAATGTAAACTGCAGCCATTCTTACACTGTTAATGGTAGGGTTCTCAAACTTTGCACAGTTGGTCACTGGGTGACTGGAATTAATATTCAGAAAGGTGGGAGGAGCCTACAAAAGCCAATCATAATTCACCTATTGATTTTCAAGGGAAATATTTACATTGCTGCCATTCTTGCACTGTTAATGGCACAAGCCTCAAACCTGGTACAGTTGATCATTGGGTGACTGGGGTTCAATTTGAGGAAGGGGGGTGGAGCCACAAAGAGCCAATTAGATTTGTTTCATTCCAATGCAAATTATTGATGCCAAACACCGCAAAGCTCACAAACTTGGCAATTGAGTAATTGATTAATTGTGTGTAAGGGTTAGAAAAGTGGGCACAGCCAACACCAGCCAAATACATAAGCAAGCAACACGGGGTCATACGTGAGCGGAGACAAATACAAATTTTACTGGGAAAATGTAAACTGCAGCCATTCTTAAACTATTAATTGTATGGTTCTCAAACTTTGCACAGTTAATTACTGGGAGACTGGGATTAATATTTAGAAAAGTGGGTGGAGCCTACAAAAGCCAATCAAAAATTACCTATTGATTTTTCAGGGGAATATTTCATTGCTGCCATTTTTGCACTGTTAGTGGCACAAGCCTCAAACCTGGCACAGTTGGTCACTGGGGTTTAAATTGATAAAAGGGGGTGGAGCCACAAACAGACAATCTTATTTGTTTCATTTTAATGCAGGTTATGGATGCCAAAAACTGCAAAGCTCACAAACTTGGTCAATGAGTAATTGAGTAATTGTGTGTTAAGGTTAGGAAAAGTGGGCACAGCCAACACCAGCCAAATACATAATCGGGCAATACCGGGTCATCAGTGGGCGGAGACAAATACACATTTCACTGAGAAAATGTAAACTGCAGCCATTCCTACACTGTTAATGGTAGGGTTCTCAAACTTTGCACAATTGGTCGCTGGGTGACTGGGATTAATATTCAGAAAAGTGGGTGGAGCCTAGAAAAGAAAATCAAAATTCACCTATTGATTTTCAAGGGGAATATGTAATTGCTGCCGAACTTGCACTGTTAATGGCACAAGCCTTAAACCTGGTACAGTTGGTCATTGGGTGACTGGGGTTCAAATTTAGACAAAGGGGTGGAGCCACAAACAGCCAATCAGATTTGTTTAATCTCAATGCAAATTATTGATGCCAAAGACCGCAAAGCACACAAACTTGGTCATTGAGTAATTGTGTGTTAGGGTTAGAAAAAGTAGGCAGAGCCAACACCAGCCTAATACATACCCGAACAATGCCAGGAAATCAGTGGGTAGAGAAAAATACAAATTTCATTGGGAAAATGTAAACTGCAGCCATTCTTACACTGTTAATGGTAGGGTTCTCAAACTTTGCACAGTTGGTCACTGGGTGACTGAGATTAATATTCAGAAAGGTGGGTGGAGCGTACAAAAGCCAATCAAACTCTACCTATTGATTTTTAAGGGGAATATTTAATTGCTGCCATGCTTGCACTGTTAATGGCACAATCCTCTTGCACTGTTAATCACCTGTACCTGGTACACTTGGCCATTGGGTGATTTGGGTTCAAATTCAGAAAAGGGGTGGAGCCACAGCCAATCAGATTTATTTTATTTCAATGTAAATTATTGATGCCAAAGACCGCAAAGATCACAAACTTGGTCATTAAGTAATTAAGCAATTGTGTGTTAGGGTTAGGAAAAGGGGGCGGGGCAAACACCGGCCAAATACATACCCGGGCAACGCCGGGCGTCCAGCTAGTATAATAAATGGGAAAGTTTGAATTTTTGGATGTTTGGATGTTTGGATGTTTGTTACTCGATCACGCAAAAATGGCTGAACGGATTTGAATGAAATTTGGCACACACATAGTACATTACCTGGAATAGAGTATAGGATACTTTTTATTCCCATAACCAAAAAGGGGGCTGAGACAAATACAAATTTCACTGGAAAATGTAAACTGCAGCCATTCTTACACTGTTAATGGTAGGGTTCTCAAACTTTGCTCAAACACAATAGGGGGAAGATAGCTGAGTTGCGCACCCCCTCTTACACTGCGCCCTGAGGCTGGAGCCTCTCTCACCTCTGCTTCGGCCTGGCCCTGGTACATACACCTTTTTATCTCATAATGTCACGTGTCACTTTAGGTACACTTTAAATATATAAAATGGAAGGGTGAAAGTAGGGTACATAGCAGCAAGCATGTCTCTTCCTGTCTTAAAGCTAAAGTGAACCAAAACAAACAAACAAACAAAAAAAATACCTATAGAGGGGGATGTCACTGAGTCCTATATAGTCTTTCTTCTCCTCCCATGGTCCCCTCGTTCCAGCGCTGTCACCCTCCGTATCAGTATCTAACCGATTGATCGAATACTGGTCCTCTGCCATTGCATGTGCCTTCAGAAGTCTTCGGGAGTCTGAGTGCTCCCAAAGACAGGCGGCTCCATATTGCCCTTGCTCTGGTGCTGTCTCTTGCACTCACACAGGTGCAGTACAGAGCTGCCCATACTTCTGAAGCCTCCCATGATGGGGGATTCAAATGGGGGTGACATCGATGCGTCAAGGGGACCGTGAGCGTCTATAGAAGCCAGAGCCTTCCCTCTACTTAGGTTAGTATCTGTTTTTTTTTTTTTGGTTACCATTAACTTTAACTACTTAAAGACCACCCCACGCCAATGGGTAGAGATGTCGCGAACCTCCGATTTTAGGTTTGCGAACCCTGTTCGCGAACCTCCGCGAAAGGTCCGGTTCGCAAAAAAGTTCGCGAACCGCTATAGACTTCAATGGGGAGGCGGACTTTGAAAATGTTAAAAAATTCTACCAGCTGGAAAAATGATATAAAACATGTTTCAAGAGCTCTAATACCTGGAGGCACACCTGATTGAGTGAAATACACATCACTGCTGGAGGACCCGCCCTCCCTCCTTCAAGCAAGGTCCTTATACCATTTGACTCAGTTGTCTGCCTACACTAATTAGTTATGGGACAACTGCTACACACTCTGCTAGGGAGATTTTAATTAGCCTCTTGTGGGCTCCCTCTACCCTTCTATCCTTCTACCTATTCCCTCCTACCGGAGGGAGGAGGGTCTCATCTGCCAGGGAATTATACTATTTCAGAGAGAGAGAGATATGAATCTACCTGGCTATCTGGGGTTCTCTTTGGACTACTGTTGAACACAAAAGACAAGGCCATGTCTGGCTACATATCCATAAGCAGTGGCTGCATGGTGTAATGGTTAAGGGCTCTGCTTCTGACACTGGAGACCAGAGTTCAAATCTCAGCTCTATCAGTTCAGTAAGCCAGCGCCTATTCAGTAGGAGACCTTAGGCAAGTCTTCCTAACACTGCTACTGCTTATAGAGCATGCCATAGTGGCTGCAGCTCTGGTGCTTTGAGTCCGCCAGGAGAAAAGTGTGATATACATGTTATTTGTCTTGTCTACTTTTTCTCTTGTATTGAGCATAAATGGTAAATTTTAGGCCAGCTTCAGTTACTACTGTTGTGTTACAGTGGTTAGAGTGCTTGCCCACCAGACAGTGAGACCCAGGTTCAAATCCCAGCCAATGTGAGTTTGCTTTTATGCTACAAATCCTTAAAGGGAACCTAAACGGAGAAGGATATGGATCCTGTGTCTCTAATACTTTTAGCCACAGCTCCTGAACAAGCATGCAGATCAGGTGCTCTGACAGAAGTCAGACTGGATTAGCTGCATGCTTGTTTCAGGGTGTGATTCAGCCACTATTGCAGTCACAAAGATCAGCTGGACTGCCAGGCAACTGGTATTGTTTACAGGAAACATCCATATCACTCTCAGTTAAGGTTCCCTTTAAGCAACCTAATGTTTCTATTGCATTTAGCATAAATGGTAAATTTTAGGCCAGCTTCAGCTAATACTGTTGTGGTGGTACAGTGGTTAGGGTGACTTGCCCACTACACAGTGAGATCTGGGTTCGATTCCCAGCCATGGTATGAGGTAAACTGGTTTTTGAAATAGCATAATTCCCTGGCAGATGAGACCCTCCTCCCTCCGGTAAGAGGGAGGAGGGAATATGTAGAAGGGTAGAGAGAGCCCACAAGAGGCTAATTAAAATCCCCCTAGCAGAGTGTGTAGCAGCTGTCCCATAACTAATTAGTGTAGGCAGACAACTGAGTCAAATGGTATAAGGACCTTGCTTGGAGGAGGGAGGTTGGGTGGGCCTCTAGCAGTGAGAGCACTGTGTTTGGCATTAATGTGTCTGCTGACAGTGATATGGAGGGTCAAAGTTTTGCTCAATAGAGCATTATGGGGCGAATCGAACTTCCGCAAAAGTTCGCCTGATGCAGGCGAACGCGAACACCCAAAGTTCGCCTGGAACCGTTCGCGACATCTCTACCAATGGGAGTGGTCGCGGCGGCAGCCCCAGGACCATCTAACACCAATTGGCATCAAGTCCTGGGGCTGGGATTTGCAGGAGATCGCGCATCTCCTGCTTGAGGGGCGGAGCTCCACCCCGACTTCAGTCTCCGAGCTGTGACTATTAGATGGTGAGACCACCGTCTTTACATAGTGTACAGCGCTGCGATCAGCGGGACTCAGAAGCAATCCGCTGTGATAGGCTGAAGCCTATCACAGCCGATCGCTGTGATAGGCAGACGGAGGAACGGTAAATTTCATATTAAAAAAAAAAATTATTAAATAGACACAGCAAATATTTGTTTATAAACAAACAAACAAACCTGGGGGTGATCAAACCCCACCAACAGAGAGCTCTGTTGGTGGTGGGAAAAGGGGGGGGGGGGGGGGGAATCACTTGTGTGCTGTGTTGTGCGGCCCTGCAGCTTGGCCTTAAAGCTGCAGTGGCCATTTTCACAATAAAAGGCCTGGTCTTTAGGGGGTTAATCACTGTGGTCCTCAAGTGGTTAAGCAAAAAGTCAAATTTAGAAATAAGCCAGTAATCTTTAAAAACTACACTTTATAGATTACCAGAAATCCTACCTGGTATTTATAGAAGTGATGGTGCTTCTCTCGTCCCTTATGAAGAACATGCATATTGTGAAGGGCTTCAGCCATGGCTTCCACCGCATAATAAATTCGAGAAGCGAGACCTCTAGACAAATACTTATAACTTTCATAAGTTTCCTTCGTATGTATTATCACTTGGTAAAAGGATGATAAGTTGCTTGTGTTTTGGTACATATCGTTGTAAAATAAATGTTCTTCATATGGAAAGGGTAATGGGTAAAATTCCACAGTGAGGCCACCATGAAATCTAAACTTTGCAGGGTGGTTTGCTGAAATGGTGGAGGCCAAAACGGGAGGAAGGATTAGCGTTTTACCAGATAAAATAAAGCCAAGTCGAGTGAAAAATAAACGCTCAGTTAAATAAGAACCACATATAACTACAACTTTACACGCTGCATCCTTCAAAGAAGAAACCATAGCTGTCCCTTCCTTGGAATGACCATCATAATCTGTGATAAATTGCAATGATACTGCAAACTCTGCACAGATTCCGTTTTCACTCATCAGCTTTGATAATATTTTCAGTTCATTTTCTCCAGTTTCATCCTCTGAATAAAAGATGCCGACCCACGTCCAGCCGAAATGTTTCAGCAGCTTAACAATGGCCAAATGGTAAACATAGTCATGCTGGACAGTACGGAAGACACGAGGATAAAGACGTCTGTCCCTCAGTGAGTGGTCTGTACTGCCATAACTAATCTGCAGGGGAGAAAATGTAATAAAGTATTTCTGCGCATGCATGAAAAAAGGTATGAAATGGTGCTGGTTGATACCGAAATCTGATAACGACGAACATTGTTGTCAAGCTTGGTTAACGATAAATACAGTTGTAAAAACAGACAAGAAATAATAACGAAAATATATTAACGTTAAATATCGTTACATAATTCAACAATACAGCTTAACCCAATCCTATCCTCACACAGAACCCTCCCCTGGTGGTGTCTAAAACTAACCACTCCCCTGGTGGTGCCTAACCCTATTACCCCCCCCGGTGGTGCCTAACCCTAACCACCCCCCGGTGGTGCCTAACCCTAACCACCCCCTGGGGGTGCCTAACCTTAACCCCCCCCTGGGGGTGCCTAACCCTAACCACCCCCCGGTGGTGCCTAACCCTAACCACCCCCCGGTGGTGCCTAACCTTAACCCCCCCCTGGGGGTGCCTAACCCTAACCACCCCCCGGTGGTGCCTAACCCTAACCCCCCCCCCCTGGTGGTGCCTAACCCTAACCACCCACCGGTGGTGCCTAACCCTAACCACCCCCCGGTGTTGCCTAAAACTAACCACCGCCCGGGTGGTGGCTAACCCTAACCACCCCCCTGGTGGCACCTAACTCTAACCTCTCCCTCTGGAGAAACACCCTTTTACACATAAAAACGATAGAACCTATGAAAACGTAAAATCTGTACATATAGCCAAAATAATATGACAAAAACTATAACGATGCAAGCTTCTAAAATGATAACTACTTCAAAAACTATAATGTTCTAATGTTGTTAATGATATTTTTCGCAGCGCCCTTTTTTTCTTCTTTTTTCACCGCATTAACAATAATTGCATTAAAGTCTATGGCAGCGCCATTTTCATCCACCCTCGTCCTGCGCCCTTTTTTCCTGCTACCATATCTGCTGTTAAATGATTTATAATGTATAAGATGTGAAAAAAAAAAAAAAACAGAGAAGCCATCAGTGATGAGCGAAAATGCCAAAAATTCATTTTGCATCAATTTTTACAAAAATAATGTTAAATTGAATTCTACCTTCGAGCGAAAATTCCATTGAAAATCATTTTGTAATAAATTTGTAATTTTTCACGCTAAAAATAAACAATTTTTCTCAATTTGTGGTAAACATAACGATTTATCATGGTTTTGCTGTAAAAAATATGTTTTTTTTTCTCATTTTAGCTAATTTTGGTCATATTGCAAAAATAATAAAAACATTTTGCATACATTTTCTCAAAAACGATAAGGCCATTTTCAATGCAAAAATAATTTTGGCAAAAGTTTGCTAGCAACACTTGAAGTCATATACTGTTTATTTTCAATGCATTCCCTCTTCCAAATACATTAGCAGAAATGTACAAGAGTCCTTCATGTGCAGCTGTTTGTTTTATGTACATTCTGTATGTGTAGAGCTCTTCTACTCCATTGTAGCATTCTGTTCCATATGCAGCCACCCATTTCCTTCTGGAATCCCTCTCTGATCTTCATCCCACTTCCTCCATGGCAATGCAGAGTCACTCTCCACTCCACACTACTATGTCCCATCGTACCACCATCTTTAAAGAGACTCTGTCACAAAAATTTCATCCTGTTTTCTACCATACTACAAGTTCCTAAACCTATTCTAATGTGCTCTGGCTTACTGCAGCACTTTCTACTATCACCGTCTCTGTAATAAATCAATGTATCTTTCCCCTGTCGGACTTGTCGCCCTGTGTCTGGAAGGCTGCCAACTCTTCCATGCTGATCTGTTATGCACTCCCCCCTCCAGGCCCCTCTATGCACACTCCAGTGTGTGTTATTTACATAAGCCAGCAGCGTCTCTGCTCTCTGATATCAGCGAGAGATCTCTGTTAGGCTGTGACAGGAGCTGGCTGACACATGCTGAGGAATTACAGACACGGGCAGAGCTGTCTGCATGAAGAAACAATCAGCCTCACAGCCTGTCACTCTTCAGTGCATGAGAGCTGCAGGGGCCAGAAGGTAAACACACAAATGATCTTTTGAGATTCAAAAGGAAGGCTGTATACAGCCTGCTTGTGTATGGATGTATTTTCTATGTGTGGACATGCTGTACATCAACCTACTTCCTGTTTTGGTGGCCATTTTGTTTGTTTATAAACAAACTTTGTAAAACTGTTTTTGACTACTTTTAATGCGGCGGGGAGCGGCGAAATTGTGACAGAGGGGAATAGGAGATGTCCCCTAACGCACTGGCATGTTTACTTTTGTGCGATTTTAACAATACAGATTCTCTTTAATGCAGATCAGAACCATAAAAAAGTCCCATCTCAGGAGAAATATTTGAACATGATTTTCCTGCAAGAAAACTGCCATCACGCTCTCATATGAAACAGGTGTGTGTCCAGGAGAATTGTTAGAGTTTAGATGGAAAGAAGCTTGGCTGGACATCACTATGACAGCAAGAATGCTGATAGAAGGGGCAGAGCCAGCACTCAATGCCTTAGCTGAACTCCATTACAGCCACTGCATCCGAGGTTGCTTTGTGTGCCTTATTCCTGACGTAGTAGTAAAAATGTTTCTGTACCGTGTTAGCCAAACAATATATGTAGGTAGAAAAAAACAAAGTCTTGTAAAAGTAATACCTTTTAATGGCTAACTGATAAAATTAAATAATGCAAGCTTTCTGGGATCTAGTCCCCTTCCTCAGGCATATTTCCAGATGTTAGCTGTAGTAAAACACTGATGCAGGTAAATAGTAAACACATAGATGGCAGTTGTGCTGGTTACTGTTTAGCAGTTAGAGGTCATGTGATCGGCAGGCTGGAGCCACTGAGCTCATGCAAGCAAACATGAAATCTAGCATTATTCCTGACATGAAACTTGTTATACAGGTCGCTGACACTCTCCTGCACCTGACGATGCCACACAAGCCAGAGAAAGCTCTCACAGCAGCACATAAATTGGTCTGTTTCCCCAAGATGGCACCGGTGCTTATTGAGACTGGGAGATGGTCACTGAGGAGAACATAGGCAGTGGCTCTGAGCTGCCTACCCTGACTCCCACCACAGTTGATTCTGAGGATTCTGAGTCCAGGCTTGCAAAGATTTATGAGAACCTCATGTTAGCGATTGTTAAATCTAAGATTTTGCCTATCATCTAAGCTGGAGGAAATGAAGGTTGAGGTGGGCCTCCTTAGACCGAATCTTAGCAATCTCAGACAACCTGTGATGTGAACCAGATAAGGTGATTTACAGAAAAGAGTTGCTGAATAAGTAAGAAGAGAGGTGGTTGGCACTACAGTGTAATATGATAAGGAGAGAGGAACAGCAGCTGGCTATGTCCTGGCAAATAATACGATAAGGAGAGAGGAACAGCAGCTGGCTATGTCCTGGCAAATAATACGATAAGGAGAGAGGAACCGCAGCTGGCTATGTCCTGGCAAATAATACTATAAGGAGAGAGGAACAGCAGCTGGCTATGTCCTGGCAAATAATACGATAAGGAGAGAGGAACAGCAGCTGGCTATGTCCTGGCAAATAATACGATAAGGAGAGAGGAACAGCAGTTGGCTATGTCCTGGCAAATAATACGGTAAGGAGAGAGCAACAGCAGCTGGCTATGTCCTGGCAAATAATACGATAAGGAGAGAGGAACAGCAGCTGGCTATGTCCTGGCAAATAATACGATAAGGAGAGAGGAACAGCAGCTGGCTATGTCCTGGCAAATAATACGATAAGGAGAGAGGAACAGCAGTTGGCTATGTCCTGGCAAATAATACGATAAGGAGAGAGGAACAGCAGCTGGCTATGTCCTGGCAAATAATACGATAAGGAGAGAGGAACAGCAGCTGGCTATGTCCTGGCAAATAATACGATAAGGAGAGAGGAACAGCAGCTGGCTATGTCCTGGCAAATAATATGATAAGGAGAGAGGAACAGCAGCTGGCTATGTCCTGGCAAATAATATGATAAGGAGAGAGGAACAGCAGCTGGCTATGTCCTGGCAAATAATACGATAAGGAGACAGGAACAGCAGTTGGCTATGTCCTGGCAAATAATACGATAAGGAGAGAGGAACAGCAGCTGGCTATGTCCTGGCAAATAATATGATAAGGAGAGAGGAACAGCAGCTGGCTATGTCCTGGCAATTAATACGATAAGGAGAGAGGAACAGCAGCTGGCTATGTCCTGGCAAATAATATGATAAGGAGAGAGGAACAGCAGCTGGCTATGTCCTGGCAAATAATACGATAAGGAGAGAGGAACAGCAGCTGGCTATGTCCTGGCAAATAATATGATAAGGAGAGAGGAACAGCAGCTGGCTATGTCCTGGCAAATAATACGATAAGGAGAGAGGAACAGCAGCTGGCTGTGTCCTGGCAAAGCTCTGAGTGTGTTCTGAGTTCAAACCAAAATGTAAGTTATCTAATGAAGTACAAAAGAAAAGAGGTCTACACTTCTGTTACTGAGCTTTACTGAAACTGGGTGAAGTTCCATACAAGGGAAGAGGGGTTACGGACAAGGCAGCAATCTAAAAGAATGGGTGGGTGCGCCGAGCACAGGAGCCTTATGGCCGCTTGGTGCTGTGTGTTTTTCTATGGAGGCTATGGGGCCTTAGGTTTCATATCTCTTTCATATCTCTTGCAATCTTTTTTACATTTTCCAGGGGTAGGTTGTAAGTGTCAACCAGTGGGACACGGCCCTCCTTTTGGTTTTGCTTACATTTCAATAGTTGAGTCCTTGTTTAGTAAAGTGCTTCTTATTCTACTCCAGGTGGTTGTCTCTGTCCATTATTACAAAGCAGCTTTGGTTGCACCTTATAACTTGGCTGTAAATGGTGGTGGTCTGTATGTATTCGGAATGGAAACTGTCTTGCTTGAGGAACTGTAGGCGTGTGGTACATAGAGGTTTATACGTGGGTTTCCCTGTGGTATATGGTTGTTTCCAAAAAGATAATCTCAGTGTGACAGTAGCTTAGGTTCAGTTTGATTGTGTGACAGAAGTCACTGAAGTTAAAGTGGATCTAAGGTGAACTTTTACACATTGCATAATTGTGTTCCTTTCCTATTGTTTATAGGGCATTCCTCAAGCCAAATACTTTTTTGTTTTTGTTTTAATACTCTAATTCCCTATAAACTAAAAAAGCCACGCCCACGGGTTTTCAGAGAGCTCAGTCTGGCCAGAAGGAGGGGGAGGTGTTACTAGCCATTGATTTCAGAGGCAAAGGGGAGGAGGGAGGAGGAGAGGGGCTTAGGCTGATGGCTGAAGATGCAGATAAGCTTGTCTCTGTGTAATGTTTACAAACAACATGGCCGTTGTCATTGTATCACAGGAATAAATAATCATATTCTATTAAAACTGTTTGCAGCTAGATTTGCTGTGCAAACCATCTAAACTTTAGATAAGATATATAGACAAGTCACTTGTTATAGTTCGTTTTTCATCTCGGATCCGCTTTAATGTGAGAAAAAAAAAAAAAAGTTCTCAAAGTTCTCAAAATTATGAAAATATCATCTAGAAAACAGATGTAGACCATGGGCTTTATTTGACATGTATTTAGGTTTTCTTCTTGGTTCATTTCGATGACATCTGAAGTCCAATGAGCCCATTTAAAAATTGGGGTGTTACCAATCAAATTACCATTGAAATATCGCATGAAACTCAATCAGTAAAAGCCATGTATTTATTCTCTGACTCTAAGTGTAATGTCAGTGGTGGTGGTGGTGGTGGTGGTGTCAAAGGTGGGGGCCATGCAGAATGAATTGTTACCTAGCTTTATATTTTTTTAATAGGTGCAAAGCTATCAGTGGTGGTGTGCAACCTGATGTTCACTGAAATGTATGCAAGTTGGAGAAACAAACACTATTACCTAAACAATTTTCAACCCAAGAAGTGCTAATCATTTAGAAGGATGGCTGTAGATCGAATAGCATATGATAGCCTTTAAGTTAACCTGTAAAAAATAAAAAAAATAAATTAAAATTGCCCATGCGCATGTGTGCTAGCTTCATCCCATTCGGCTCTAGTAAAAATAACTAAGCCTGATAGGGTCTGTTCTACTGCACAGGCGCAGATGTCTCACACCGCTGTAGTGGTGCAGACTGGATCCAGCCCAGGTGTTCCCGAAGAAAGCCAAACGGGATGGAGCTACTACTGTGCCTGTGCAAGACAACGACAAGCAACATTTCCGAAGTCCCAGTGCTGGAACGGAGGGATGGAAGAGGACAAGGGAAGCCTCTTTAGATCCAGAGGCTTCTTACTTCCGAGGTAAGTACCCCATAGGGCTCTTTTACACTTAATCAGTGAACTGAAAGAAAACTGATTTTCAAAGTAATGCCCATGTTTTCCTATGGCCTCTTTTACACTTAACGCGTTTTAACTGAAATCTTCTTCCCAATGCACTGCTATGGAAAAAACGCGTACCAACGCATACTAACGCACACTAACGCATACCAACTGATTAAGTGTAAAAGGGGCCATAGAGCCACTTTTTTTCCCACTACATATACACTTCTAGTCTTATACAGGGATGCTTGAATGTACCCAAATTCAATTCGAGTACATTCGAATTCGGGTCTGGGTCAAATTCAGATTCGCCGGTTCGAATGGACTCAAATTTGATTCGGGTGCACTCATTCGGATCCGGGAAGGGGAAAATTCGGCCGTGATCACGAATTCGTGATTCATAACCCGCCAAATTTAAGGGTTAATTGCAAAGCCCCCTTAAATGCCAGAATCACCAAATGTGCAGGTTATGTTAAGAAGAAAAGTGGGAGCAAGGGGAAATTTTTTTTTTCAAAAAAGACCTTATACTTTTTGAGAAAATCGATTTTAAAAGTTCAAAGAAAAAAAACGATACATTTAAATGCCGATAAATGACAGATCGTGGGAAATATTTCCCAGCAGTTAATAGCAAAGGCCCCTTATATCCTAGCAACACCAAATTTGCAGGAATTGTTAAAAAGATAGTGGGAAACAATATTTAAAAATATATATATATATATATATATTTGGGGAATGTTGTGAGTGTGGGAAATGTGAAAAAAAAATGGCTAGGGGGATCCCCCCCCCCGAGCCTCTGTAACCCCTTGTCCCTCATGCAGGCCGGGATAGCCAGAATGTGGAGCCCTGGCCATCTGGGGCTTTGCACCCTGAGCTATACTAGCCCACATGGTCCATGGTATGGGTGGCCCCCGGGGGGAGGGGCAGCCAAGCCTCCCCCTCCCCCCCGGAGCCCTTGTCCAATCCATGGACAAGGGGCTCTTCCCCACCTCTGGTGCACCAGGAGGAGGTGGGGGCGACGACTCCCCAGGGGGCTCATGGTGGCATCTGGGAGTCCCCTTTAAGAAGGGGATCCCAGATGCCCACCCCCCTTCCAGGAGAAATGAGTATAGGGGTACAAAGTACCCCTTACCCATTTCCACAAAGGGTTAAATGAAATAAAAACACAACCACGAAAAAAGTCCTTTAAAAATCTTAATTAACCAGAAATACTTACCTGTACCTTTAAAAAAAATGTTCCCACGCCCATATCCTCGCTCCCATTTTTCTTCTTAAAGCGGAACTGAAAATAGTTTTTAGACACAGTGTATCACTTACCTGGGGCTTCTGCAAGCCCCCAGCAGCCATCCTGTCCCGCGCCGGTCCTGCCCGAGCCTCAGTTCTCTCGCCGCCTCCGTACCTCGACTTCTAAGTTGATGCCAGCGTGGCTCTGGCCAAGCATATGTTTTGTTCGCGTTCCCCCTTCTGCAATAGCAGGGGACACGAAAAAGGGATACGCGTGGCCAGAGCTGCGCAGGCGCAGTGGCCCGGCGCCAAAACCGAAAGCAGCTAGCGGCGGGAGAACAGAGGCTCAGGCAGGACCGGCGCGGGACAGGATGGCTGCTGGGGGCTTGCAGAAGCCCCATGTAAGTTAAACACTGTGTTTAAAAACTATTTGCAGTTCTGCTTTAACATAACCTGCAAATTTGGTGATTCTGGCATTTAACCACTTGCCGACCGCACACTCATACCGTGCGGCGGCAAAGTGGTAGCTGGAGGACCAGCGTCGCACATCTGCGTCGCCACGTGCCTCCCTAATTAATCAGGAAAGGCCGCTCGCGCGAGCAGCAGTTTCCTGTTAGATCACGGAGCGGGTCTCCGTGAATAGCCCGCGAGCCGCTGACGTTTGTCTCCTTTGTTTACATTGAACGGCGCTGCTGCTACAGCAGCGCCGTAAGGCAGATCGGCGATCCCCGGCCAATCAGCGGCCGGGGATCGCCACCATGTGACAGAGGACAGCCTGTCACAGGCTGCACAGGACGGATAGCGTCCTGTGCAGCCCTGATCACCAGGGGTGAGAGGGAGGAGAGGGAGGGGGGGAATTTCGCAGCGGAGGGGGGCTTTGAGGTGCCCCCCCCCCCGCAACACCCAGGCAGGCAGGAGCGATCAGACCCCCCCTGCACATCATCCCCATAGGGGGGAAAAAAGGGGGGCGATCTGATCGCTCTGCCTGCAACCTGATCTGTGCTGGGGGCTGCAGAGCCCACCCAGCACAGATCATAAAAAACCACGCTGGTCCTTAAGGGGGGGGGGGAAGGCTAAGTCCTCAAGTGGTTAAGGGGGCCGTGTCACTCGGCTGTCCCCTGGAGAGGCACTTGAGCGATTGCCTGTCATGGGCTGATGCCTATGACATCTGATGACGGTAATTGGCTGGCAGGGGGGAGGGCCAGGAATAAATTAAAAAAAATAATAATATTTATATAAAAAAAAACCCCACAAAGAAATAAAAAATTAATAAACATGCCAGCAGGGAAAAGAGCCCACCAACAGAAAGCTCTGTTGGTGGGCAGAAAAGGGGGTGGGGAATCACTTGTGTGCTGCTGAGTTGTACGGCCCTGCAGTGAGGCCTTAAAGCTGCAGTGGCCTAAATTGTAAAAAAATACCCTGGTCACTAGGGGGGTGTAAGCCTACGGTCCTCAAGTGGTTAATGTACAGTAGTTTAGCATAGTTCTCAACTGTCCCTCTTTTGGAAGGCCATTCCCTCTTCGGGAAGCCATTCCCTCTGTCCCTCTTTCTCCCTCCTTCAGGACTGATGTAGAGATCTATGTAAATATATGTATTTTTCTACAGAAATGTGTGTTTAGATGACTCTAACTTTATTTCCATCAATTAAATTGATATATTTCTTATTTTCAAATGTTAGAATGAAGAAAAACTAATGATGATAGAAAGGACCGGTGTGGTTTGAATGCTAAAACAACATTTTTTTTGTGCCAAATATTTTGTGATATGCATGGCAAGGGGTGTGGTGGGGTGGGGTTAGAGGTGTGACAAGGGGCGTGTCTTAAAGTGTCCTCCTTTCTTATCTCAAAAAGTTGTAAGGTATGTTTTAGTGTGGAGCTGCAATGCATAAACTTTTACATTCAGTTAACTGATCTTTCAATACCTGTCAGTGCAGATAATTTACTTAACTTCGTTAGTACCTACTTGTGAAAAGCCATAAATCCCAAGTATTTGGGCCATTGGTATTGTTGTCGCCGAAAAATGATCTCCAATAAAGCCCACGAGTTTGTCTTCTGCAGAACAAGAATAATTAGGGATTGTCTTCTGTGGTCCGGATAATATGCGTAACACTTGCCTTGTGGCCACATTAGCATCTAGACATGAATCAGTCAAGTGATATCCAAGTGTCTTATTCGGTAAAATAGCAGAATTCTCATTCATTTTGCGTACAGCAAAATCAAAAACTAACAAATTTAAGGTTATTTGAGGGCCAATGCTGTGGGAAAGAAAATTAATTTGTATTAACCACTTTTTCCACCACTACAGTATATCTACCTCCTCTATAACTTAATCTAAGCCACAAGGACGTAGATATACATCTTGTAGCTGAAGCACAGCTGTGCATGATTGGGCTTGCTCCTGTGCAAAACCTCTGGCACTATCTGCTGCAGCACTAATTGGTGAAAGGGAATATATGTTACCTGAGCCAACAAGGTTGATTTCTACCATTAAAATACTTTTATTTTCTCAGTTTATAGTGAAAAATACACACTGTAGCATTATTTCAGAATCAAATATGTTCAGGAACGTTACTGATGAGTCTAATAACCTAATTATGATTACGTGAAATTTCACATACGATTATGGCCGTAATCGAAAATTCTTAATTTTTGGGGAAATTTTACTTTTATGCGGAATTTTGTAATTATGATTGTTTTTCATAATTATGATCGTTTACGATATTTTGTGTAACTGAAACGAATCAGAATTCCGTGTTTAACATGGAAATTCAGCCGTTCTCGAAATTTTGTTCCAGTCCAGAGCCTCCTGATACATTTAAAGTGAAAGCACATGCAGGGACCTTTGCATTATCATTATTGCAAGGCCTCAAACCAAGTGTCTCAGCATGCATGACCGCTAAGTGCACCTTGACAAAGAACATCTGTCTTAGAAGTGGCTGGAGGTAAAGCCTCCTGATACATTTAAAGATACAGCATGTGCACTGATCTTTGCATTATCAGATATTGCAAGGCCCAAAATAAAGTGTCTCAGCACGCATGACCGCTAAATGCACCTTGGCAAAGAACATCTGTCTTAGAAATGGCTGCAGATACAGTAGATACATTTAAAGTGCATTGTCAGTTATCGGAATCAGTAATTGCAATCAATGAGTGTCTTTCCTGAGTTTAGTAATTACTTACATTTGCATAATTATTAAAAATGAAATTATGTCCATTTTCATAATTAAAATAACTGTTTCAATGGAGAACACTAAATTACTAAATTTTGCGTTAAACACAAATTTGCAACGAAACGCGAAATTACGTGAAGGAAATTTTGCTTACAGAATTCAGAATTACTATTTGTATGGCAATTACAAAATTAGGAATTCATGACGTAGTGGCAAAATTTGCGTATATAGTTATGGAAACAGGAAATGACGCAAATTGTGGCTCAACACTAGAACATAAATTAAGTTTTGTGATAAACAGTATAAATAGCCAAACAAAATTTGTGTTTTTTTAATCTTCAATAGCGCTTTTTATTTTCAACCACTTTAAGACCGCATCACGCCGATGGGCGTGAACGCGGTGGCTCCCCAGGACAGCCTAGCGCCGATCAGCGTAAAGTCCTGGGGGAGTATTTTGCAGGGGATCGCGCGCGCGCCGATGCACACCCATCCCCGCTCTGATGACGGAGCTCCACTCTGCCTTCTGTCTCCCAGCAGCGATCGCCTCTAGGAGACTGCTAGAAGGTAAAACCTCCATATTTTATGCCTGTACAGTGCTGTGATCTAAGGCAGCCCTGTGCTGGGAACAGTCGTGTGACACGGCTGTCCCCTTTATTAGCTCGGGGGCGATCCGCTGCCCTACACTGAAGCCTATGACAGCCAATCACAGTGATTGGCTAGCGGGGGGAAGGAAGTGAGGGAGCTGGAGGAAAAAAAAAACACACATTTATTACAAAAATAATACAAAAAATATTTACAAAAAAATAAATAAACATTGGGGGAGCGATCAGACCCCACCAACAGAGAGCTCTGTGGGGAGAAAATGGGAGGGGTCACTTGTGTGCTGAGTTGAGCGGCCCTGCAGCGAGGCCTAAAGCTGCAGTGGTCCATTTACAGAAAAATGGCCTGGTCTTTAGGGGGGGGGGGGGGGGGGTTAACACTGCGGTCCTCAAGTGGTTAACTATTTAAGGGTCGAGCTAATTAAAATCTACTTTATAGAGAAAGTGGTATGGGTGCTCCTCTACTGTTACACACAGCTTATATATACAGGTTACTATCGGTATTCCAGTCCTCTACAAAATGTTCAACAATTCTGTCGGATAGATTGCTATACAGAATGGGGGTATCTCCCCTGTAAAATGTTCAAAGTTGTCCGTACTGCGCTCACACCCCACAGTCAGCAATAATAGATCATTTGTAACATTTCTATTGTTTCAACAATGTGCTTCAAATATTCCAGCAATCCTATCCACTCTCACCAGCGTTCAGTGGCTGATTTAGTTACAAATTCCTTCTTACTTTCATATGTGCAAAAGTGAGTGCACCCCTGCACCCAATTCTGTGCAAATCGTGCTCACACTTATACATTTGACTGACACCTCCACCAAACCAAAATAGTAAAGCTGCAGGCTCACCAGATTGTTTTGCTGACCTTTCAGGAACAGCAATAAGCGCTTTGGTGTCGCCAAATAAGTCTCAATTTCCTCATTTAGCAGTATCTAGAAAGACTAACACATAGCTTCCATAGCATAATTCTGCGTTTATTCTCGGTAAAAAGTTAAAATCGCACTCACAATATTAAAATCAGATATGCGCATATAATTCCATAGGACGTCCTCCCCGCAGTTGTACTAGCGTCTGCTTGCCTGCCGCTTGAGGCCACTCCCTACCGGCTTCATCAAATGACTCATCAGGGGCTGCTTGGCTGGCGGCAGGCTGAGACGCTATGAGCCTGACTGCATTATTATTATTATTATTTATTTATTTATAAAGCGCCAACATATTCCATGGAGCTGTACAATGTAAGAAAACAGACAAGAGATACATAATGATACAGACAATGATATATGTACATCAAATATGAACGCATGATACACAATACAGCACTGCTGATTACAATTTGAATTAACGTGATGACTAAAATGTATAAATGTCTAACAGAGTGCAAGCAATTAAATTAATAACATTCCATGACACAAAAGGGTGAGAGCCCTGCCCTTGCGAGCTTACAATCTAAAGGAATGGGGTGGAAACAAGAGGTGGGGAACTATACAGTATATGTACAGGCAGTGCGTAATTAGGTTATTTAGTGGGTGCATGGCCTAAGCTACAGAATATGCTTGTCGGAAAAGGTGGGTTTTGAGGGAGTGTTTAAAGATTTCAAAGGTGGGAGAGTGGCGGATGTGCTGTGGAAGGGCATTCCAGAGGAGGGGTGAGGCACGTGACAAGTCTTGTATACGTGAATGTGAGGAGGTAATTGTAGAAGAGGATAAAATAAACTCATGTGCAGATCTGAGAATGCGGTTGGGTTGGTATCTGGAGACTAGTGAGGAGATGACAAATGATATGCAACTACTGTTACCTCTGACACATGAAATGCAGCAGGAAACGGTTACTCTGATTCCGCAAACGGTGAATAAGCCAATAATTGTGTCATGTGGCCACAGAGTTTCAAGGCTGGAACATCCGGCGACCAAAAGTGGGACATAACCTAGGACACATTGCAGCCTGGGAGAGGGGACCCTGAACCTGGGACGTGTCCCAGGTAAAACGGGATGTCTGGTCAGTGTACATTATGTTTTTTTGTTTGTTTTATGGGCCTAACCTACCAATGCCCGTTATCTCGTACCCACATCTTTCTATCCCAGGTGCTGTATATAGGGGATGTGACGTACCATCGCTATATACAAACTTTTCTCCCACTCTACAACCCCCTATTTTTATATATTGTGATCCTAAATGTTCATAATGGGCCTAATCTATTTCCTCATCCTTGTGTGTATATGTTCAAAAAATCTTCCTATGTGTGTGACAACCTACACATTTCTATCATGGCTAACCTCCCCCCCATTGTAAAATCCTTCCCTTGTGACAGTAGGAACCCTTCACTCTTTGAATAATTTGCGATGAAACAGTTTAAATCCAGTTCTACATTCAAACCGTCGGGCACCATGGTCTTCATTGTATAGATCTACTTGGTTTCCATACGTGAAATCTCCTTTACTTTATGACAACCCCTCCATCTAGTAGTGAGTTTTTGTAGAGCACTGAATTTCATTTCAGCTGGGTTGCATGCATGTTCAGAGGCGTATCTAGAGGGGTGCAGGCATGGCATGTGTCATGGGCGCCACAGCACCATGGGCGCCATGGCTGCCTCCTCCTCCCTCATGCTCCACCACCATACAGAGGGATGCCTCTCAGGCATTTGTACCTGCTCTTATACTGGAGTACATCTCTCACCACCCATACTGGGAGGTCTATTTATACTGGGGGACACCTGCCAAACCTTTACTGTGGGGTTACTTATACTGAGGGGAACATCTCATTACCTATACTGGTGGACTACTTATACTGTGGAGACATCTCAAACTACATACACTGGGAGGGAATTGTAAAATGGTGCCTACTTATACTGGGTGAACTACCTCTGGCTACCTATACTAGGGTGCTGCCTCTGGTTACTTTTACTTGGGGGCTAACATTGCAAGAAAAGAAGCTGTTATTATGGGGCAAAGTGGTCTGATGGGGAAGGGGTGGGGGTTAGGGGGCACAATTTCAGTGTTTGCCATAGGTGCTATATTACCCAGATACGCCCCTGTGCATGTTTCTCTGCAAAATGCCTTGATGGGCTGTGATGCTTAAACCCTTTATTATTATTATTTATTAGATTTATATAGCGCCAACATATTACGCAGCGCTGTACAATAAATAGGATTACAGACAATGATAACAGGGTTGACAGAACAATACAGGTAACAGACCATAGATACAACAATACAGGTAATAGCAATAAGATACACAACACAATGCAGATAATAGTACAATGCCAGATCATAAACTGGAATGGTAGTGGTAAAAAAATTACCAGTTCCAAATTCTGGGTAAAGTGCACACAGTCAAGTATGATACACAAGGAAAGAGGGCCCTGCCAAAGGCTTACAATCTAGAGGGAGGGGCTGGTGACACAAAAGGAGGGGGTGCATCAAGAAGTTATTGGCAGAAAGGATTAGGGTAGTGTTGAGTTGATGTAGGCCTCCTTGAAGAAGTGAGTTTTGAGTGCTTTTTTGAAGGTGTTGAAGGTGGGAGCGAGCCTGATGGGCAGCGGGAGAGAGTTCCACAGGATAGGGGCAGCTCTAGTGAAGTCCTGCAGTCTGGCATGGGAGTGCGAGATGCGTGGGGTGGTTAAGAGGAGGTCGTTGGAGGAGCGAAGTGGGCGGCCAGGTGTATATCTGCTGACCAGGTCAGAGATGTAGGTTGGGCAGGACTTGTGTAAGGATTTGTATGCCAAACATAGGATCTTGAAGCTGATTCTGAAGTGAATTGGAAGCCAATGAATGGATTTGCGTAGGGGAGTTGTGGAGACAGAGCGGTGGGAGGAGTAGATGAGTCTGGCTGCTGCGTTCATGATGGATTTTAGGGGGGCGATGCGGTTTTGAGGAAGGCCTGACAAGAGGGAGTTGCAGTAATCCAGGCGGGAGATGATGAGAGCATGGACAAGGAGTTTGGTAGTGTCTAGGGTTAGGAAAGGCCGGATCTTGGAGATGTTGCGTAAGTGGAAATAGCAGGCTCTAGCTACGGTTTGGATGTGGGAGGTGAAGGAGAGGGCCGAGTCTAGGGTGACACCCAGGCAGCGGGCTTGTGTGGTTGGATGAATGATTGTGCCATTGACAGTGACATAGAGGTCAGTGGGGGGTGAAGCAGCACGGGGCGGGAAGATTAGGAGCTCAGTCTTATCCAGGTTTAATTTTAGGAACCTGGCAGACATCCACGATGAAATAGCTGAGAGACCAGAGGATACCTTCTGCATGGTGGTGGTGGAGAGGTCAGTGGTATGGAGGTAAATCTGGGTGTCATCTGCATATAGGTGATAGTTGAAACCCAGAGAGGAGATGAGTTTTCCGATGGAGGCGGTGTAAATGGAGAACAGCAGGGGACCAAGAACAGAGCCTTGGGGGACCCCAACTGAAAGTGGGAAGGAGGTTGAGGAGGAACCATTGAAGGAGGTCTTGAAGGAGCGATTTGAGAGGTAGGAGGAAAACCATGCTAGGGCACGGTCTTGGATACCCACAGATTGCAGGGACTGGAGTAGCAGGGAGTGATCAACAGTGTCGAATGCTGATGAGAGGTCTAGGAGGAGAAGGATAGTGTATTTTCCTTCGGCCTTGGCAAGCGTGAGGTCATTGACGACCTTGGTGAGGGCAGTCTCGGTGGAGTGGCCTGGCCGAAATCCTGATTGTAGGGGATCAAATAGGGAGTTGGAGTCAAGGTAATGGGTCATGCGTTGGTGGACTAAACGCTCTAGGAGTTTAGATGCAAAAGGGAGTAAGGAGATAGGACGGTAGCTGGATGGAAGTGAGGGGTCTAGTGAGGTTTTTTTTAGTAGGGGAAGTACAGTGGCCTGTTTGAAGTCAGAGGGGAAGGTACCCGTGGAGAGGGAGAGGTTAAACAGAGTGGTGAGGACAGGAGCCAGAACAGGGAAGTGAGGACGGAGGCATTTGGATGGCACAGGGTCTAGGGGGCTGGAGGTGGCAGGAGAAGTGGCTAGGAGACGGCTGACTTGGTCCTCTGTGATAGGAGTAAAGGCAGTGAGTGGAGGGTGGGGACGGGTGGGGAATAGGTATTGGTGGGGGAGGAAGAGGTGGTGGAGTGGAGGCATGAGATTTCCCGTCGGATGCTGGCTATTTTGTCGGTAAAGTGGGTGGACAGATCAGTGGCTGAGAGGGCGGAGGTGGGGTTAAGGAGGGAGTTGAAGGTGGCGAAGAGGCGCTGAGGGTTGGAGGCTTGGGATCCGATCAAGGCAGCAAAGTATTTTTGTTTAGCATCAGTTAATGCGGTATAGAACAGCTGCAGGTTGGCCTTGTACGCCAAGAAGTCGGAGTTGCTGCGGGATTTCCTCCATTTGCGTTCGTAGGTGCGTGTCTGTTTTTGGAGGTTGCGAGTGTGTGCATTGTGCCAGGGCTGGGGGTTGATGGGACGGCTGGGGCGGAATGTGGGGGGTGCAGCAATGTCTAGGGCTGCTGAAAGGGCCTGGTTGTATTTGGCCACGGCTTGGTTTGGGCAGGTAACGTTTGGGAGGGTGGATGTGAGGGAGTGGAGGGGGTTGGCTAGTGCAGTTGGGTCTAGGTTATGCAAATCTCTCTGCCAACGACCTGAGGGTGGAGGAGGGTTGGGGGAGGATGATGGGGAGATGGAGAAAGTGAGAAGGTGATGGTCGGAGAGGGGGAAGGGTGTGATGTCCAGGTTGGGGAGGGTGGCGGATTTTGAGAGAATCAGGTCGAGAGTGTGGCCAGCGCGGTGGGTGGGGGAATTGGTGTGTTGGGAGAGGGCAAGGGAAGTAGTGAGGGAGAGCACCCCTTACTCAATGTTTTTTAGGTGCTCGTTAACTCTTTCTTTTAATTTTCGTTTGGTGCGCCCAATGTATTGCATTCTGCAGGTACACCAGATAAGATAAACTATGTGTGTGCTATTGCACGTGATAAATTATTTTATGGGGTAACTTTCCCCCGTGGTGGTGGAGACATTTCTTTGTTTTTTTCCAGCTCTTGTGACCTGGCAGGAATTGCATTGTTTACAAGGAAAAAAAGCCTTTCTGGCCACATATGTCTGCCTTGTTTCTTACAGGGGCTTCGCTGATGCATTTCTTGACCAAACTCATTTGCAAGTTATTAGCTTTTTTGTAAATAAATTTGGGGTGAAGGGGAATCTTGGTCTTAACAGGGTCATTGCATAGAAGTCCCCAGTATCTTCTGATGATATTGTCTACATCCTTATGTTGTGTATTATAGTCTAAACAGACTGCAAACTCATATTGTCTGTTCCCTTGGGTTCTCTGGTTGTCCCTGACAAGAAAATCTCGGTTGATATGTTTAATTCTTTCAATTTCTTGCCTCAAGGGCTCCTCCTGGTAGCCCTTTTCTATAAACCGCTCCATGAGCATCTGTGACTGTTGCTCATAGTTGTTTATCTTCGTACAATTCCTCCTCATCCTAGTGAACTGACTGCAGGGCACACTTTTCAGCCAGCTCTTGTGATGGCAGCTTCTAATGGGAATGTATGCATTCCTATCGGTTTGCTTAAAGTAGGTTTTCGTTTCAAGCGTATTTTCCTCTTTGTATATGACAACATCCAAGAAGTCAATTTCCTGGTATCCCCATTTTGCTGTTAATTTGATCCCCTTATCATTGGTGTTTAACCATGTAATATACGTGTCTAGTTCAGTATTTGTACCCCTCCAAATCCACACCAAATCATCGATGTATCTTTTCCATACATTTACTTTCTCACTTTATGGATGGGCTAAAACCTTCAGTTCCCAATCGTCCATGAAGATATTCACTACACTAGGTGCATATTTCGCACCCATGGCACATCCTAGTGTTTGCAAAAAGAAGGAGCCCCCCATACCAGAAATAGTTATGGGTGAGGTAGAATTGAAGTAGCTTCAAAATAAATTGTGTTTATTCTTCATTCACCTCTGTATATACCCTGAGGGCTTGACCCACAGTCCTCATTGCTTCCCCATGTGGGATCATTGTATATAGTGCAGACACATCTGCAGTCACTAATATATCAGTGTCTGCTACTTCAATGTTTTTTAGACATTGTAAAAGTTGCTTTGTATCCCTTAGAAGTAGTGGGAGTTTACTTACTATTGGTTGTAGAAAAGTGTCTATATATTCACCTATTCGTTGATTTAACGACCCGATTCCACTCACAATGGGCCTCCCTGGTGGATTTTCGGGGTCCTTATGGATTTTGGGGTTTTGGTACATGACCGGGATTCGGGGTGCATCAATCATTAGAACTCCATTTCATTTAAGATCTCCTTGTCAAGTCCTTCTCTCAATAGTGCCCTCAGTTCTTGTATATATGCACTCGTTGGATCCCCCTTCAGCTTTTTATACATTTTAGTGTCACTTAAAATTTTCTCCATCTCACCTCTATATTGGTCTGCATGCCTGACAACTACACAGTCTCCCTTGTCCGCTGGTCTAATAAGCACATCTTTTTTTCTTGCTTAGTTCTCTAATAGATTTTAGTTCTACTGTGTTATTTTTAACTTGAATTTTCTCTATATCTTTCAGTACCATGTTCTTGAAGACTTGAATAGTGCCATCCCGGGAATTGTCCGGGGGGTTGAACGTAGATTTATTGCTTAAAGAAGTATGGATATGTTCACCCATCTTTTCTCCATTATTAGCTTTGAAAGTCGGGCCTTCTTTGGATAAAAAGTACTTTTTGATGTTTAACGTTCTAATGAACTTGTTGACATCAATGTATGTATTGAGTTTGTTAAGCCCCTGTTGGGGGGCATATTTAAGGCCCTTATCAAGAATGTTGAGTTCATCATCGGAGAGTGGAACCCCACTAATGTTAAAAACTCCTTTTCCTATACTCACTTCCTTCTTTTTGGTGTCTCTCCCTCCCCTTCTACCTCGTCTTTTCCCCTTTTTCTTACATGACGTTGCCTGTACTCCAACTCTCCCCAGTTTCCTCTGGGTGACCCCCCCCCCCCCCCCCCCAAAAAAAAAAAAAGGTGATGTATGGTTTCTGCTGTATGTCTTTCCAAAGGCTCAAACCTGTTAAAGGTTGGCAGATTTTCATGTACATAAGTCCCCTCATATTCTTTATGTTGCCGTTTGGGTTCATGATATTCTTGACGATAGGGCCTGCGTCCTTCACCATTATATTGTTGAGGGGGGTTCCTACCTCTCCCATACCTGGGGTCGTACCTAAAGTTTTGTTGTGCCCTTCGGGGTGGTCCCATCCCTCTCCCTCTCTGGGATTGAAATGGTTGAGGGTTCCAACGGGGTCCTCCACTGTATCCCCGGTCATCCTCCCTTTGTATGTTAGTGTTCCCATTGATGTTACCATTGTTGTTAATACCTGCAATCTTATTAACCTTCATATTTTGGATGGATTATTGTTCTTGTGTATTTTCCCCTTCCCTTTGTTTTTTTTCTTTTTGCTTGTTCTACTTGCCCTTTATATGCGCTTTTGTTTTTGTATTCTTGCCAATCATTTTGCAACCTTATCAGTCCGCCGACAGCGCCTACACACGCCCTACTGTTGGCTAAAAGACCGCCCAGTGGGAGGGTCCGGCGGACCCGTCGTTGCCACTGGTAGTACCTGTGTACGCACCTTAAGAGTGAAGGATGATTTTAAAGCAGCCAGAGAGAACTGTGGAAATAAAGTAAATGCCCTTAGCACTAGTGGTAATGTTAGCCATAATACCGAGTATTTAATTTTAAAAAAAAAAAAAACATTATTTTCGATAGTTGTCCTTTAGGGCATCCGAGGTGAAAATAAACGAATGAGAAAATCAATCGTATCAATCCTCCTTCTCCTAAAAATGACTTTTTTTGATATCCCACAGTTTTATTTTATAGTTAAATCTAGTTTTTTATGTTTTTACTGCTTCATTGTCTCTGCTCAATTAATCCGAAAACATAACAACAAAAGTTGTTTAGGCGATACCTTTAAATGACTAACTGTACATGATTTCTTTGCAAGCTTTCAGAACATTAAGTTTCTTCTTTAGTCATGTTTCAGTTATATAGTTACATAGTTATTTTGGTTGAAAAAAGACATATGTCCATCGAGTTCAACCAGTATAAAGTACAACACCAGCCTGCTCCCTCACAGATCCCTGCTGATCCAGAGGAAGGCGAAAAAACCCTTACAAGGCATGGTCCAATTAGCCCCTAAAGGGAAAAATTCCTTCCCGACTCCAGATGGCAATCAGATAAAATCCCTGGATCAACATCATTAGGCATTACCTAGTAATTGTAGCCATGGATGTCTTTCAAAGCAAGGAAAGCATCTAAGCCCCCTTTAAATGCAGGTATAGAGTTTGCCATAACGACTTCCTGTGGCAATGCATTCCACATCTTAATCACTCTTACTGTAAAGAACCCTTTCCTAAATAAATGGCTAAAACGTTTTTCCTCCATGCGCAGATCATGTCCTCTAGTCCTTTGAGAAGGCCTAGGGACAAAAAGCTCATCTGCCAAGCTATTATATTGCCCTCTGATGTATTTATACATGTTAATTAGATCCCCTCTGAGGGCTCGTTTCCACTAGTGCGGCGTGCGTCTCGTAGACGCACGCCGGCACTGAGCGGGTGGGCGGGATCGCAGGTGATTCCCATCAGCCGTGCCATGCACTGCTATGGGAATCGCAGCCTCCGCCGCGAATTCTGTGGGGGTTTCCGGCCGAATCGCTACTGTAAGCGATTCGGCCGGCGGCGCCATTATCCCCTATGGCAGAGTTTCCCCGCGCGATTTGCCTGCGGGGAAACTCTGCGGATTCGCGGCCGTTTCCGCGAGAGTGGAAGCGGGCCCTCAGGCGTCTTTTCTCTAGACTAAATAAACCCAGTTTATCTAACCTTTCTTGATAAGTGAGACCTTCCATCCCACGTATCAATTTTGTTGCTCGTCTCTGCACCTGCTCTAAAACTGCAATATCTTTTTTTGTAATGTGGTGCCCAGAACTGAATTCCATATTCCAGATGTGGCCTTACTAGTGAGTTAAACAGGGGCAATATTATGCTAGCATCTCGAGTTTTTATTTCCTTTTTAATGCATCCCAAAATTTTGTTAGCTTTAGCTGCAGCTGCTTGGCATTGATTACGATTATTTAACTTGTTGTCAATGAGTACTCCTAAGCCCTTCTCCAAGTTTGATGTCCCCAACTGTATCCCATTTATTTTGTATGGTGCTAGACCATTAGTACGTCCAAAATGCATGACTTTACATTTGTCAACATTGAATTTCATCTGCCATGTATGTGCCCATATAGCCATCCTATCCAGATCCTGTTGCAATATGACACTATCTTCCTGAGAGTTGATGATTCTGCACAATTTTGTATCATCTGCAAAAATAGCAACATTGCTCACTACTGCATCTACTAGGTCATTAATAAATAAATTGAAGAGCACTGGACCCAAAACAGACCCCTGTGGGATCCCACTGCTAACAGTCTCCCATTTTGAGTATGATCCATTGACCACAACTCTTTGTTTTCTGTCTATTAGCCAGTTCCCTATCCATGAACACAGACTCTTCCCCAGTCCTTGCATCCTCAACTTTTGCACTAGACTTTTGTGGGGAACAGTGTCGAAGGCCTTTGCAAAGTCCAAGTATATCACATCTACAGCATTCCCAATATCCATATTAGCATTCACTACCTCATAAAAGCTGAGCATGTTAGTCAAACAGGACCTGTCTTTAGTAAACCCACCTTGATGCTGAGAAATAAGATTATTTTCTACTATGAAGTCTTAGTAACCCCTCAAATAGTTTGCATACAACTGATGTTAAGCTTACAGGTCTATAATTTTCTGGATCTGATTTTTTGCCCTTCTTAAATAATGGGAAAACGTGGGCTGTACGCCAATCCACTGGGACTCTGCCAGTTGCAAGAGAGTCACAAAAGATAAGATAAAGGGGTTTATCTATAACTGAACTTAATTCCCTTAGGACCCGAGGATGCATGCCATCCGGGCCAGGTGCCTTGTCTATTTTTAATTTATTTAGTCTTGCCTTCACTTCTTCCTGCGTTAAGTATTTAATATTACAGTTAGTAGATTGAGAACTGGATCAACAGCATATGGTATGGTTCTGATCCAATTCTGAAACATGCCTGAAGAAGAAACTTAAAGTTTTGAAAGCTTGCAAAGAAATCTTGTACAGTTAGTTATTAAAGGTATCACCTAAACAACTTTGTTGTTATGTCTCCGGATTCTCTACATGACTAATACCGGACCACACGCAACTCTGCTCAATGACACCTTCATTGAAGTATGCCAGAGCTCAAGTTATGAATTATTGACCCTTTTTATCTCTTTCCTGCTCTCAAAATCCATTTACTGACAGGAAAGTGTTTTATGGCTGTAATTACTTATCCCCCGACTGGATAGAAACTGTTACTTGCATACCTGATGTTTAACTCTTTCAGGCAGATAAAGAAAAAAGGAACACAGCCTAGTTATTTGTGTGCTAGGCACTGTACGTACACATGTCTATCTCATCATGTCACATGACACCTCGGTTGTCTTTTAAGGATTACCACTATTCAATGCACATATAGAGGTGTTCATTACCAGCATAGCACCAATGAAAAACGAATACGATGGATGAAGGAGGGTCCCTAGTGCCCCCCCCCCCCCTAATCCATGGACCACAGTGATATTGCATCCTCTGCACCCCTATTAGGGATGCTCAGATACCCCTTTTTAAAATCCGAATTGATTTGGATCCGGATACCCAGATATCCGGATCTGTATCGGATATCCGAATCCGAACGTTCCAGAATCCAAATAGAATTGGATATCCGAACCAGTGGTGCTCATCCGGATGGCTGCCATGATGAGACATATCGTCTTAGCTTGCTGAATGCTCTAGTGCTGGTGGCCCAGCAAGGGGGGCTGTACACAGTTATAAACTTAAAGCTGTTCAGTGATTAACTCCTCAGTACTATCACTACACTATTGTTAAATCGTTAATTAGCTTGATTGATGTCATAGTGTGACAGTCAAAGTGTGTGCTTCAGTGCTGCTGGGCCTAGTAGAAATGGCTGCACACAGTGATAAGCAGTTCAGTGTTTAACCCCTTCACTATCACTACACTATTGGTAAATTGTTAATTAGCTTGATTGATGTCATTGTATGACAGTCAGAGTGTGTGCTGCAGGCAGCTGCTATGTGTCTGTGTGTGTGCTGTGCACAGACCAGGCCAGCTTTTGTCTGCTCGCCAGCTATTAGCCTTAGGTATAGGTTAGGGATTAGTGGATAGGATTACTGTGTTATTGTGTAGTTAGTACTGTAGTACTGCAGTCAGTGTGCTAGTAGTTGTTAGAGTAGTAGTACTACTGTGTTAGCTTTCTACAGAACTGCTGTGCTGTGAGCAGTGCCAGTGTGACAGTTAGTGTGCACTAGTGTCTTCTCCTCTGCTGTCTGACTTTCACTCGGCACGTGTCACGTGTCACATGGCACATGGCACGTGGCTCTTGGCACGTGTCACTTGCCATGTGGCACTTGCCATGTGACATGTGGCACTTGCCACGTGACACTTGGCAAGTGCCACGTGACACTTGGCAAGTGCCATGTGCCAAGTGACATGTGACATGTGCCAAGTGACATGTGCCAAGTGCTATGTGACACATGCTAAGTGCCAATTGCCACGTGCCATGTCTGGCATGCTTCTGGCACACGTTACACCTGCTGCTGCTGCATTGCCCTGCTCCTGCTGCCTGTGCAGCTCCCACCACCAGGGTGCCACAGGCCACTGATACCACCTATATTTAACCCAAAACACAATTGATGCATACTTTTTGGGAGGTGTCTTGGCTGAAAACTGTCATGTCTCAGTTGTGCGGTTGGACTTTGGACACAAAGGGCTAACTGATAGCACGGCCGTTTTCATGTGAATTTTCGCGAATTGTTGCGTGAAACTATAATGTTTTTGCGTGCAAACGCAAATTTGTGCACGAAATCGATATCATTTTGCACGCAAAAATCTGCGTTTGCACGCAAAACGTTATTGTTTTGCGTGAAAATTCGCGATCGCGCACAACACAAAAATTTGTGCGAAAACGGCCATGCTACCAGTTAGCACTCTTTTGTGAATCAAGCCCAATGTGGGCTGCACGACCGCTGTCTGGAACCTAGGCCTAATGTTAATTGACAGCCATTTTTTTTGGGGGGGGGGATTTTAACTCCCCACATCATCAATTAGTGTTCCCCTTTAAAAAATAATGATGCTACATGCCTTATTTACCCTAAAAAAAAGCTTTTAAAGCAATTTAAAGGCCACTTCCGCACTCTCTCTCTCTCTCTCTCTCTCTCTCTCTCTTTCTCTCTCCGAATCAAAGTAGTTCGGATTATCTGGGTACTTTGGGTACCCGGATATTGGATGAGCATCCCTGATGCCTGTTAAGGGGCCCATACACCTAACGATTTTCCCGCCGATATACAGCCGATATACAGTGATCGAAACGGCTGTGAAATCGCCGCGCACACCGCTAACAGACCGATCGATTTCTGTCCGAAATCGATCATTCCCGTCAACCCATCCATGCGGAAGATTTTCCTCGGTCGCCGGCGGGTCAGGAGTGCGTCGTTCGAATGCCCGACAACCGACGCAATACAGCGGGTATAATGTACATTACCTGTTCCGGCCGGCGCGAGTCCCCTGGTCTTCTTCTCCGCTTCGGGCTCCAGAGCTACACAGAACTTCCTGTCCCGGCAGGAAGTTTAAACAGTAGAGCGCCCTCTACTGTTTAAACTTCCCCTGGACAGGTTGTTCAGTAGCTGGAGCGGAGAAGCAGAGTGGGGACCAGGGGACTTGCGCCGGCCGGATCAGGTAACGTATGGGGGGGGGGGGGGGGCAGCGGCAGCTCCACAGATTGTGATCAGTTTCAGGCTGAAATCGATTCACAATATGTTTGCAGTAAAGGTGGCCATACGATCCCTCTCTGATCAGATTCGATCAGAGAGGGATCTATCTGTTGGTTGAATTTGATGGCAAATCGACCAGTGTATGGCCACCTTAACTATGCTACTGGTTGGGTGGATGGAATTAACAGATCAAAGGAATGATTGATGGATGAATGGAATAATCAGCCAAATGAATAAATGAATGGATAGATGCACTGAACAATTTGATATATATGTATACTAAATACAGAGGTTGGGTGCACACATAACATAACATTACAAGCTGTGTTTTATGTTAACGTTGGGTGCAATTTTTTGCTGTGTTTTTGCTGCGTTAGCATTTTTACAGCGGATACGTTTTTCAAGCATTTTGCGTGCGTTTTAATGCGTTTGCGGTTCGCCTATAAAAAACATATATGCGTTTTGTATGTTTTTTTCATGTGTTTTTCTCTTCTTTTGCTTTTTATGCAAATCACTAGGAAGACAACAGGAAGCAGAAATACATCACAAAACACTTTTTTAAGCAAAAACGCATACAAAAAACGCATGGAAAATGCATGAAAAACGCATACCATTGCATTTCCATTGACTTTCATTATGTGCGTTGTACCTGCGTTCCTGCATAATATGCAACAAAACCAGCGTTCTAAAAATGCATACTGTAAATCGCAGGTCTCTGCGTTTTTTTTTCTGCGTCCCATTGACTAACATCGCTGCATAAAAGGAAAGCCTTTTATGCAACGCTAGCGTTTCTGCTATGTGTGCACTCAGGGCGGGGCCGAGGCAGAGGCGAGAGAGGCTCCAGCCTCAGGGCGCAGTGTAGGAGGGGGCACACAACTCACTCAGCTATCATTCCACTATTGTGTGTAAAGCAGAGAAAAATAGGAAAAGGGGATACATGGCAGTGACTGCAAGCCAGATAACTAGAGATTAAGTTGTTAGGGGCCCTGGGGCACCTCCAAGTCTAATAGCAATCAGTGTATGACGGCTGGGGTGAGCGGGATGGAGGGGCGCACTTTGGTGTCTCAGCCTTGGGTGCGGGAGGACCTTGTCCCAGCTCTGTGTGCACCCAGCCTAAAAACTTCACCAGAAAAATAAGTCATTGTTAATCAGCATGTCCAAGCCTGCATTTCCTGATAGGTTAGCTTTGTACCTAAAGTGCACCTGTCATGAGAGGAAGTGCCCACAGCTAACCTCCATCTAACACATGCTGGGTTTCTCTGCCTGTAATCCTCTGTGGAAGAATCCTCCCTACTTCTTATTCCACTGACAGCCTTTCCACATGACATTCCCCTCACCTCCTCTCATGGCATCAGTCATACTAAGGGGGGGGGGGGGGGTCACAGCCAGCCAATAACCAGCAATAACAACCGAGAGAGGATCCAAACTTTCCCCTCAACATCTAAATATGCAACACAGTTTTTGTTAGGATCCCACCTGAGAAATCAGTGCTACAGCCATAGGCAAATATACAGGTAATTAAAATAAGATGATAGTAAAAAAACAAAACAAAAACAAAACAAAAATAACAATACCCAGTGCAAGAAAATGATTCGATCAAATCTGTTCCAGTTGCTAGTTTGGCTATAGCCTCCAAATGTAAAGTAAATACTCCTCCAATAACAAAGTCTCCCTCTTCATAGCAGTTGTTATCTGTCTCCTTTATCCTGAGGTTACAGGCTGGAGCTGATCTCTGAGTGTCACACAAGCAGAATGCCATGCACAGGATGATCCATCTGAGCTGCTCTCCATGATCAGATAATGCAGCTGTAGTTCTCTTTTTTTGTCTGTAGAAGATGTAGAGATCCATTCTGATCAGCAATATATCTCATGCCTGTAGGTCCGAGTGCTGCACAGCTCATCAGCAACTCTCCTCTGCTTTTATAGAGCTCAGTGCCATATACTCCTCATTGTGCTGAATATAACCCTAACATGCATTACGTCAGCCTGTGTCTCTTTTAGCTCTGCACAGGCAAAATTTTCTTTAGAGGATCCCAGTTGTAAAGGTGGCTGTTTATAAGTCACTCTGCACATGGAGTTTGTATATATACACACACACGTATAGTGATTGTTTTATATATATATATATATATATATATATATATATATATATATATATATATATATATATATATATATATATATATATATATATATATATATATACTAGCTGGTGGACGCCCGGCGTTGCCTGGGTATGTATTTGGCTAATGCTGGCTGCACCCACTTTTTCTAACCCTAACACACAATTACTCAATGGCCAAGTTTGTGAGCTTTGTGATCTTTGGCATCAATAATTTGTATTGAAATGAAACAAATATAATTGGCTGTTTGTGGCTCCACCCCCTTTTCTGAATTTGAACCCCAGTCACCCAATGACCAACTGTGCCAGATTTGGGGCTTGTGCCATTAACAGTGCAACAATAGCAAAAATCACATTTTCCCTTTGAAAATTAATAGGTGAATTTTGATTAGCTCTTGTAGCCTCCACCCACTTTTCGGAATATTAATTTCAGTCACCCAGTGACCAACTGTGCAACGTTTGAGACCCCTACCATTAATAGTGTAAGAATGGCTGCAGTTTACATTTTACCAGTGAAATTTGTATTTGTCTCCGTCCACTGATGACCCGACGTTGCCCGGGTATGTATTTGGCTGGTGTTGGCTCTGTCCATTTTTTCTAACCCTAACACACAATTACTCAATGACCAAGTTAGTGCACTTTGTGCTCTTTGGCATTAATAATTTGTATTGAAATGAAACAAATCTGATTGGTTGTTTGTGGCTCCACCCCTTTTCTGAAATTAAACCCCATTTTGAACCCTAGTCACCCAATGATCAACTGTACCAGGTTTGAGGCTTGTGCCATTAACAGTGCAAGAATGGCAGCAATGTAAATATTCCCCTTGAAAATCAATAGGTGAATTTTGATTAGCTTTTGTAGGCTCCACCCACTTTTCTGAATACTAATTCCAGTTGCCCAGTAATCAACTGTGCAAAGTTTGAGAACCCTACCATCAACAGTGTAAGAATGATTGCAGTTTCAATTTTCTCAGTAAAATTTGTATTTGTCTCCACCCACCAATGACATGGCATTGCCTGGTTATGTATTTGGATGGCCCACTTTTTCTAACCCTAGCACACAATTACTCAATTACTAAATCACCTAGTTTGTGAGCTTTGCGGTCTTTGGCATCAATAATGTGCATTGAAATTAAACACATCTGATTAGCTGTGGCTCCACCCCCTTTTCTGAATTTGAACCTCAGTAACTCAATGACCAACTGTAGCAGGTTTGATGCTTGTGCCATTAACAATGCAAGAATGGCAGCAATTACATATTCCCCTGGAAAATCAATAGGTGAATTTTAAATTGGCTTTTACAGGCTCCACCCACTTTTCTGAATATTAATTCCCGTCACCCAGTGACCAACTGTGCAAAGTTTGAGAACCCTACCATTAACATTGTAAGAATGGCTGCAGTTTACATTTTCTCAGTGAAATTTATATTTGTCTCCGCCCCCTTTTTGGTTATGGGAATAAAAGGTATCCTATACTTTATTCCAGGTAGTGTACTATGTGTGTGCCAAATTTCATTCAAATTCATTCAGCCATTGTTGCGCGATTCACAGAAAGTGAACAGAGGCGCCAACAGGATAAAATATTCTAAAAACTTTAAAATTGTGAGGTGAGGGAGGCAGCAGTGGACTTACCTCCCCGAAGTAGACATGAAACTGCCAGTTTTTTAAAAATATAGATTCATGAACATACTCCAAAAACAGCTCTGCAACGCTTTTCGCGGGTACAGTCCTGCTTCACCAGGCAATAAGCAAAGGAGTAGCTAACTGAGACAAAGATGGATATATCAGACCTATAACCGTGTTGTAAATTGAATGAAGTATGTTAGATTGGTATAGGAATGTGAGTAGAGATGGCCCGAAAGGTTCGCATGCGAACTTGAACGCGAGTTCGCATTTGCGTCTAAACGCAAACATTTAGCGCGTTCGACCCGCCCCTATATTACATTATTGGGCTTAAAGGGATACTGTAGGGGGGTCGGGGGAAAATGAGTTGAAGTTACCCGGGGCTTCTAATGGTCCCCCGCAGACATCCTGTGCCCGCGCAGCCACTCACCGATGCTCCGGCCCCGCCTCCAGTTCACTTCTGGAATTTCTGACTTTAAAGTCAGAAAACCACTGCGCCTGCATTGCCGTGTCCTCGCTCCCGCTGATGGCACCAGGAGCATACTGCACAGACCAAAGACCAGAAGGCAGAAAGGATGCAGCACTTGCACAACAAGCTTACAAGTATGCTTTACAGTGCATTTAAGGGTGATGTCACAGCACAATGGAATAAAGGTGCCACTTCCAGTATTTTCCTCCTCCTCCCATGTCCACGCAGGCAAGGACAGGACGCTCTAGCCATGTCATGGTCATGGTGATGTCGGACATGTGGACATTCTTTAGTCCAACGCTTCACATTAGCCCTTCCAGATCCACTCTCCACCAACGCCTCGACTGGCACGTAGCCGACTACCTGGCCTTAAAGGACTTACGAGGCGAATAAGCAAAAAAAAGGTAAATACCTATGCTGCTTTATGACCCTTGGGGGATGCCATCCGCATCTCCCCTTTCATTCCGCTGCGTTTCTGTTTGAAAGTCCAGGCTCGGAAGGGGGGGGGGGGTCCCGATCCGATCCCTCAGGTCGTCCTTAGTTTCCCCACTATAGATGGCCGCCAGTTCTCATTGCCGCAAATGCGGCTGTGCAGCTCTTCGTCCTCCCCCAGCTCTGACCTCTTTATCGGCAGTCTCGCGTGTTTTCCGGCGGTAAAGAGGTCAGAGCTGGGGGAGGACGTAGAGCTGCGCAGCCGCATTTGCGGCAATGAGAACTGGCGGCCATCTATAGTGGGGAAACTAAGGACGACCTGAGGGATCGGGTCGGGTCGCCCCCCCCCCCCCCCAGCCTGGACTTTAAAATAGAAACACCGCGGAATGAAAGGGGGGATGCGGATGGCATCCCCCAAGGGTCATAAAGCAGCATAGGTATTTATCTTTTTTTTGCTTATTTGCCTTGTAAGTCCTTTAAGTGCGTATATAGACACTCTGAGCAGCGATGAACCCCTGGACTACTGGGTGTGCAGGCTTGACCTATGGCCAGAGCTGTCCCAATTTGCCATCCAACTTCTGTCTTGCCCTGCCTCAAGCGTCCTGTCAGAAAGGACCTTCAGTGCAGCTGGAGGCATTGTCACTGAGAAGAGAAGTCGCCTAGGTCAAAAAAAAGTTCAGTACTTCACCTTTATCAAAATGAATGAGGAATGGATCCCGGGGGGCTACTGCCTGCCCGAAGACTAAGTCAGTCCCCACACAGCATCTCTGCCTACAGTGCCTGCTAGCCGCTGCTGCCTGCCCCAAGACTAAGTCAGTCCCCACACAGCATCTCTGCCTACAGTGCCTGCTAGCCGCTGCTGCCTGCCCGAAGACTAAGTCAGTCCCCACACAGCATCTCTGCCTACAGTGCCTGCTAGCCGCTGCTGCCTGCCCCAAGACTAAGTCAGTCCCCATGCAGCATCTCTGCCTACAGTGCCTGCTAGCCGCTGCTGCCTGCCCGAAGACTAAGTCAGTCCCCACACAGCATCTCTGCCTACAGTGCCTGCTAGCCGCTGCTGCCTGCCCGAAGACTAAGTCAGTCCCCATGCAGCATCTCTGCCTACAGTGCCTGCTAGCCGCTGCTGCCTGCCCGAAGACTAAGTCAGTCCCCACACAGCATCTCTGCCTACAGTGCCTGCTAGCCGCTGCTGCCTGCCCCAAGACTAAGTCAGTCCCCACACAGCATCTCTGCCTACAGTGCCTGCTAGCCGCTGCTGCCTGCCCCAAGACTAAGTCAGTGCCCACACAGCATCTCTGCCTACAGTGCCTGCTAGCCGCTGCTGCCTGCCCCAAGACTAAGTCAGTCCCCATGCAGCATCTCTCCCTGCAGGCTACTTGACTGCCTTCTCCGCCACCACCAACAGGGTCCCGGACTCCAGGTGGATTCCTGTATTTTTAAGGCCACTGCTAGCAGTGGCCGCTAACAGAAAGAATAATATTTTTTCTGGACCACAACCAAAAAATAGGGCATCCAAATATAATTTTGAATGTGATCAATGTTTTCCGTTGTCCCTCTTTTCCTCTCCTCTTTTCCCTCTCTCTATCTTTCTCCTTTCCCTTTCCTTCCTCCCTTGTTCCTTTCTCTCCCTTTCCCACCTCTCCCTGTTGTCACCAGCGTCCTTATCTTTGCCTTCCTCTCTGTTATGCAATATATATTAATGTGCAATACAGTTTGAGGAGTTTATGCCTGCTGTATATTCATGTCTGATGTTTACTCATGTCATCTCGGTATTTTTATACACTGGATTTTATATACACCCCTTTTTTTATATGCATTATCTGTTTATGTCTCTTTAAGAGGGGTAGCCATGCACCTGTGTGGGCGAGCACCTGTCTATTTAAATCTGTGGTGAATTTGTGAATGCTGGCTATGATTAAGGAGCCTTCCAGAGCTCCGATACGTGTCAGCCTTTTCTGTGCTCACTGATATATCAATAAAGTTGAAGAAACGGTTTTTACCCAGCCCTGGTGCAGCGGAATTTTTTCTTTTTGCTCAAATATAAATCATTGTCATGGAAATATTAACTAACATATCACTCCAACAAAGACATCCATGACTACATAAACTACTGCACACAGATCATCAAATGAAGTAAAAAATAAATTTATTAAGGAAGCATCACAGAAAATATGAATAAATACAATCCACACTGCCGGAAAGAGCTGGATACACAATATATATTATGGCCAGAACCCGAAGTCTGGCCACTTCGGGTTCTGGCCAGTCAAAACGAGAAGTGGCCGGCTGATGCGGCCAATGTCAGAAATGTACCATCATTTTGGACTTTGGCCGGCCAGAACGCGTTGTGGCTGTATGTGGCCGGCCAAGTCCCGAAGTCCTGCTCCCTCGGCTCTCCCCCGCTGCCTGCACTAGTCAAACCTCAGATCAGGGTGACCGGACCGGAGAGGCGGAGAGAGGCAAAGCACACAAGTTACCCGCAGGACGTGAACACTTCAGTGCAGAAGCGCCAGTCATTTGGCACTTCCGCATGTGAAGTGTACAGGTCCGGGCGGGTAGCGTGCACGCTACTCTGCCTCTCTCCACCTCTCTCTGCCTCTTCGGTCGCCCTGATCTGAGGTCTGTGAGTAGCGCAGGTAACTCTCCCGGCCATGCAATGCGCACAGGAAAGCCCCCCAGCCAATCAAAGCACACAGAAAAGCGCCCCCCCCCCAGCCATGCAAAGCACCCCCAGCAATGCAAAGTGCCCAGTGAAGCCCCCCAGCCATGCAAAGCACCTAGTGAAGCACCCCAGCCATGCAAAGTGCGCAGCCCCCCCCCCCAGCCATGCAAAGCACTCAGAAAAGCCCTCCCAGCCATGCAAAGCACCTAGTGAAGCACCCCAGCCATGCAAAGTGCGCAGCCCCCCTCCAGCCATGCAAAGCACCCAGAAAAGCCCCCAGCCATGCAAAGTGCCCAGAGAAGCGCACCCAGCCATGACTAATCACCACTGTAATTTGATCTCTCCCCGTGTCACTCGACTGCCATGGCAGAGCAGCTAATTTTAAAGCGCAGGATGATAACAAATGTGTCTGCTTCCATGAAGAAGTAGACACGGTGCTGATTTGTTGCAGGATTGTGTATTAGCTGTGACAAAGAACTTTTTTTTTCCTGTGAAGGTTCTTATGCTGTTGTGTATCATTCAGAGCAGAGAGGAAGTTCCGAGTGCCATTCATGGTGCTGGACAGGGCCTGGGATGTTCCGGGATTTGTGCATTTTGGACTTTGGCCGACTGACTTTGGTCGTTTCTAGAACTGGACGGCCAATGTCAGAAATTCCCAGCATTTTGGACTTTGGCCGACGTCAAATCGGCCAGTTCTAGAAACGGCCGGTCAATTCTAGAATTGGCCGATTTCTGGTTCTGTCCGTAACATATACATAAAACAGACAATGCTAAGTGTCTACAGAAGGCAATGGTCAAACACATATACTAATAACTGCAAAAGAACACCTGCCTGAATATCCACTGGACCAAACTCCAGTATTCAAAATCTACGGTCAGAGTAAAGCGCAGTGAAGCGATATAAAGAGCAACTCACCTTCCTGCGTTCCATACGCTGATCACTTGCCGCTGGTCTCCTCCTCTGCATAGCAGCAGTATACACATTCTACTTCCTGCTAAACAGGAAGTAGAGCGTGTATCACCGGCTATGCAGAGGAGGAGACCAGCAGCAAGTGAGAAGAGATTGGAACGCAGGGAGGTGAGTTGCTCTCTATATTGCTTCCCTGCACTTTACTCTGCAATGCATAGAAGGGGGAGCACGGAAGGCGGCCCCTGGGAGAGGAGGGGGGGAAGAAGTCGGGCCGCTACCCGCAGCTGTGGCTCCCCCTACATGATGGCGCCCCCCTCTCCCTCAGCACTCTGGGTGGCCGCACGGGCCGCACGCCCCTAGAAACGGGGCTGCCGGCAGCTAGTGATTGGTAGATTGTTGTGTCCAGCAGCTAGTTATTAGAAGATTGTAGTGACCAGCAGCTAGTGATTGGTAGATTGTAGTGACCAGCAGGTAGTGATAGGTAAATTGTAGTGGCAAGCAGGTAGTGATAGGTGGATTTTAGTAGCCAGCAAGTAGTGAAAAAGGTGGATTCTAGTGGCTGGCAGGAAGTGATAGGTAGATTGTAGTGACCGGCAGGTAGTGATAGGTAGATTGTAGTGGCCAGCAGGTAGTGATAGGTAGAATGTAGTGACCGGCAGGTAGTGATAGGTAGATTGTAGGGGCCGGAGGCTAGTGATAGGTAGATTGTGGTGGCAAGCAGGTAGTGATAGGTAGATTGTAGTGTCCGGCAGCATGTGATAGGTAGATTATGGTTGCAAGCAGGTAGTGATAGGTAGATTGTGCTGGCCAGCAGATTTTAGTCGCAGACAGGTACTGAAAGATGTGACATTCAGAGATGACAGTGCAAGGGGTGACAAGCAGCAATGACAGCAGGAAGGGGTGACAGCAGAAAGGGGCGACAAGCGACAATGAGCACCAATGACAACGGCAAAGGGTGACAGGTAGCAACAACAGGGAAAAGGGGCAACAAGTAGCAATGACAGTGGGAAGAGGTGAAAAACAGTGATGAAAGCAGGAAGAGGTGTCAGTTGGAAGAGAAAACAGGCAGAAATGGCAGTTAGGAAACCAGAAGGCAGCAGGGGTCACAGCAGACAGTGTAACAAATATAGCGTCAGCTGCAGCGAACAGCACCGCCGCCGCAGCTGCCTCCGTGTCTCCACCCGTCCCCCCGGCATCTGGGTCGCCGAGGACGGATGTAACCTGGGGGGGGCGACACCTGCAGCGAACAGCACCGTCGCCGCAGCTGCCCCCATGCTCCTGCACGTCCCTCCAGCGTCGAGGACGGGGCTTTCTTTTGCCCATAAGGTGGCTGTCTCGCGCGGGCGCGCGCACAGACAGGACCTTTATGCTAGGAGGAGAGGCGTCAGCTGACCTGCTGGTCGGCTGACATCAGAGGAGACGGCTGATTGCGGGGGGCATGCCTGTGAGGTCTCCTCTGCTTCTTAAGCCTTCGGGCTTCAGTCTTTTCTCGTCTGCTGTCGTGAATACTTTAGTGTTAGCGCTCAGACCTTAGACTAGATCCCAGGTGTTGAAACCAAGGACTTCACACCTAGACTAGGATTGCTATATTGTTATTGATTATTTGTGTATGATTCTGGCTATACTCTGATCTTGCATCTGCTCATTGATTCTGTACTTCTGCCTATCTGACTAGTTGCTGAACCTCTGCCTGTTTACCCGTTATCCTACTGCCTCATGATTCTGTACCGATACTCACCTCTCTGTTGCTGAACTTAGCCTGTCTGACCACTCTGTCCTCGCCAGTGGGCCTAGCCTCTGGTGAGGGATTTCTAGTATAGAATCACCTGCTCCTCAGGTGATCATTAGTTGCAGTACTGTTTGTAACTCCTGCTCCTCAGGTGTTCACTAGCCTGCAGTACAGTCTTAATCACCTGCTCCTCAGGTGATCACTACTTGCAGTATTGTTTGTATAACCTGCTCCTCAGGTGTCCTCTAGGCTGCAGTACCATCTTAATCACCTGCTCCTCAGGTGATCACTAGGCTGCAGTACAGTCTGAATAACCCGCTCCTCTGGAGATTCTTTCTCCTCAGTATCAGTATCTCCAGCTTGCTGAGGCTTGTGTGCTATTATACAGTCAGTGTACTGATTGTACCTCACCAGCCCCTCAGGTATAGTGTCTGCATTATTGGTGATTCTGCAGATCACCATATAATCAGACATCTGAGTTGCTACACCCAACCATTACAGACAGCACTTACATTGCATTATTGTCACTGGGGGTAGCTGCATGGAGACTGAGACAGAGACCTGAGCCTTCCTTCCTGTCGTGGGGGTGGGTCCTAACAGGTGTTTTACAGGGCGTGGCTTTGTTAAGTGGGTGTGGCCTCATCACAGTGCAGGAGGGACACAGCAAACCTGCAGATCATCAACGTAATGTGCCTGTAAGAACTCATCTGAATCCAGCGCAGGAGCCTCTCTCCTCTGCTCTCCTGCAGCCCTCTGGTCCTCTTGCTGTGTATCTTTCTGCCTCCTCGGTCTTCCTGTATGTCGGGTGAACTCACCATGGCCTTGATTCATCAAGACTTATTGAATAAATTGCCGACAGCTCGGTAAAATACCAAACTCGACAAGTTGATTTCAGGATTCATCAAAGTTATCTACAGCTGTTAGCGAGCATTCGGTAATGATGCGATAAAACAGAAGAAAGTGCAATTCATGAAAATGAAAATGGGCGGGGTTTAGCATTAAATTTAGGATTAGATATCTCCTTCACTGCTCTGTCGTTATTCCTGTCAGATCATTGCTGACAGAGAAGATGGAGCCACTTGAAGTGGTTATGTATCAGCTGAGAGTGATTCAAAGATGCAGAAGGGCAAGAATAAGGTCTAGAATAATATCAGTTTGCAAGAGAATGGATTTATTTGCTATACCAGGACATCATCTTGTAAGAGAACACAGGCAGTGACAGGGTTAACTAAATTGCTAGCTGCACTACATTTTTTCAGAAAAGCCTCCTATCAAGCCGTAGCTGGTGAAATTGTAGGATTGTCCCAAGCCACTTCCCGAATCCTGGTCCAGGTGTTAAGCAATATTCGGAATGTTGCTACATGGTGTTCAAAGGACTGCCTTTTTACCCACAATTCCACGGGAATCTTATGGCCTTGTGTTAAATTACCGCTGTAAAATGGAAATATCGACACGTTACCGAACGGTTACCGCATTGTTATCGATATTTTAACGAAGTCACACCGAATACGGAAAATCCTTGATGAATACAACTAGAAATCGATAAACTTTGAATTAGGTGATTTAACAAACTGGAAAAAGTTATCGCAAAGACAATCATGAATCAAGGCCCGTGTGAAATCCAGAGAGATACACAGCAGGAGGATCAGAAGGCTGCAGGAGAGCAGAGAAGAGAGGACTCCTGCGCTGAAATCAGGTGAGTTGTTACAATGTTACAGACATGCCGCTCTGATGATCCGCGGGTCTACAAAGTGCAATCGGCACCACAGCTCCGGGGGATGGGGCAGCAGAGAGGGAACAGAGAGAGCAGTATATAGAATCACAGATGGGGCCCGTGTGGCAAAGCCACTGTTCGGGCTCCAGACTGTGCGTGTGATGTCACACCCTTCCCTGCTGATACCACAGTGCGGTCCACACTTACCGCACCCCCTTACCACGCCTGTGCCGCCACATCCCTCTCACTTCAGATTTACTTTAACTATTTAGAGGCAGTATAGGATACATCTAATAAGTTCTCTTTTATTATTGCTTGTGTGAATTAGCTGCATAACCTGAAGAATTATCACAATCAAACATCACCGGCGCGGGCAATAATTTTTGTTGTTTTTTCGATGCAAGAGTTTCCCATTCTTCCCCTTAGTCTCCCGGGTGGGTTACTGTATAATAGAGCACACAGAGCTGGATATACTGCTGGAATGTATGCAGATGTGTGCCTTACACAGGTGCTGCCAGCAATGCACATAATTAAAGCATAGAGATAGCACTATAGTGACTGTTCTTAGAGCAATAATATGTAGTGCTGTGCAGCAGATATAAGTCTATGCAGGTCCCTAAGGAGGAACTCTGTGTAAAGCCATCTGCTCCTCAGGCACCGAGTGTGTTTAACCATTTATTGCTTTTGTTGTACAATACAGAGGATCAGTGGCTCTCCGATTTCACAGAAATGATCACATTACAGCTTATTAACAATATAAACACAGATGTAGGTCTGTCGTACATGACTAACAGGAAGCAAATGAAGTGGCATGTGGGCTACACTTTCCATATTGATTAAAGCGGAATATAACCCTGCATTTCAACTTTGCTCTAAAACATTATTTACAGTATATTATATGCAACCAGCATTTTTTTTTTTACTAGACCAGCATTGGAAGGGTTACACAGGGCTTTAAAGTTCCTTTAGATTTCTGCAGACGCATCCGAAGCTGAAAAGAGATACATTTTGTTTACAGAAATGTATCTAAGTGTTGAATGACTCATCTCTCTGACTGAGAAGGAGCTTGGAGGACTGCCAAAGAGTGTGTAACTGTTTATCAATAGATACATAGAATGTAACAATCTGAACTTCTGCATATCTCTCCACGGAACTTGAAACGTCTGTGTTTAACCCTTCCAATGCTGGTCTAGTAAAAAAAAAAAATGCTTTTTGCATATAATATGCTGTAAATAATATTTTAGAGCAAAGTTGAAATGCAGGGTTATATTCCGCTTTAACATGGATGATGGCATTATTTGGCTTGTATGTTTTATATTTGATATTTTATTGTTTATTTTCTTTACCTTCATCTTTATCATGATTTTGTAATTGAATATTAACATTGTATAAAAACCTTCAAAAAAATGCTTTATTAATAGGATAACAACTCTTGCCCCAAGCCCTCCACCTCCTGCTTTAGTTGAGTACTTAGACTGTGAGCCTCCTGCTGGAGGTGAGTGGTCAATACACGCAGATGGGCATCCAGTATAACAAGGTAGAACTCTTTACTGAAGAAAAACATGCAGAGATGCAGCTTACTTAGAACAGAGAGGAATGCACAGTGAATATAGGAAATCACAATACCATAGAGATCATTGCAGCATAGCACAGACAGTGACATCTGGTGGTTGCTTTACTGTACTGCAGTTTAAGTAATTCTGTTGATACTGCCAACACCCCTTCTCAGCAGATTAGCCCTAAACTGACAACCACATTTTCTTTATCAGTTCTCAATATCTTTTCACGGGTAGAGACTTTGTAAGAATGTCAGCTGTCATGTCTCCAGTTGGACCATACTGCGATTCAACTTGCTCTTGTTCTTGTAAGTCTCTCAAGAAATGATGCTTTACATCTATATGCTTGTTTTTCAAATGTATTTGTTCCGTCTGAAGGAGCGCAATGCATTCTTGGATATCCCTTTCTGGTAGATAAACTACGTCATCACAGGATGTCGGTTCATGCTTGTGGACTATATCAGTATTGGCCTGAAATTTCGCATGTGCAAAATTTTGTATTGAAATTCGCAATTATGCATTGTAATCATAATGCAAAATTTCATTGGGAAATCGGAATTAATTTTGTATGTAATAGTAATATTTCATAATTTTGCGTAATTTTTCATGTCATTTTTGTGACATTTTGCATAATTTTGTGCTGACTTTACTGGCTAATAGCCAAGCCCCCATATATGCTATTCCTACCAGAATTGCTACATATGTTAAGGAGCATAGTGGGTAGAAGTCAAAAAAAGAATGGTTCAAAAAGACCTTGTAGTTTTTGAGAAAATTGATTTTAAAAATGCAAAGAAAAATGGTTTTGTCAATTTTCTGAGTTAAAAAAAAAAACATTTTTCTTCGCATTTTAAAAATTGATTTTCTCTAAAACTACAAGGTCTTTTCGAACAATCCTTTTTTTTTACTTGTACTCACTATTCTCTTTAACATATGTAACGATTTTGGTGTCAATAGTATATATGGGGGCTTTTCAATGCAATTTTGGCACAAAACTACGTAAAAAATTACGCAAAATTTCAAGGTGAAATTACAAATGACTATACGAAATCTATTAAATGTACAAATCGTAATTACGTATAGGCGAAATTGTGAGAATTTGTGTAATCGTAATTAGCTGATTCTGATCACCACTGGACTATATTCACCTTATATAAGTCTGATAGGTGGTTTGCTCTCATTGAATGCCTTGGTCCAGTCTCTGGACTTGTGTGTGCTTCTACATCTGAGATGTTCTTACTTCGACTTGCTGTTCTGTGGTGTACTGGTGAACTGCTCAGGACCATTGTCCATTTTTCTATTGTGGGTTCAGGTAAAATCATCAGACCGTTTCTCAGGTCTTCTATGAAGGTTACATTGTTACAGATTGTCACTTTCACAGTCTTTAGATCCAGGATTTCCTTGAGAATATTGTTTCCCTACCATTTTGACTGGCTATTAATTTCTGCAACATTTTGTCTTGATCATTTATCTTCCAGCTTGGAGTGACGAAAAGTGGCCACTAACGGTCCAATTTCTAGCGAAAAATCGTTCCAGCGATCAGAAATTCTGATCCGGTTGGTTGTAAATAAACTCCTGTTGGTGGACACAGTCGATTATGAATGAGTGAAAAAAAACGTCGTCCGAATAAATTTTTGTCCAAGCAAAATTTAGATTTTCCTGTTGGTTGTGATAGATAGGAAGCAAATATTGGTTTGTTGATGGTGTGGTGAACGATGTATTACAATATTTCACTTCTGATCAGAATTTCTGATCGCTCGAATGATTTTTCGCTAGAAATTAGATCGTTAGTGGCCTCCTTAAGCCTCTCAAGCTCTTTTTCCTAACTATTGTTTTATGTCTGGAATGTGTCCAAATAAAGTTCTGAAGAATTCTATTCCAATCAGGGATGGTCGTAGTCAGCCAACTTCGGTACGCTGGAACTACGTGTAGTTTTACGCAATTATGCTTTGCCAAACTGCGGCTTCGAAATAAAATATTCGCTTTGTATGCATTTCCCAAAGATTATGCAAGGTACACCATACAATTTTCTGGCAGATTTACCTGCCAGATCGATTATTTTTAACATGTCTGATCTGATTTTCGATCATTTTTTTTATAAATTTTCCGCTTTTTCAATCGTTTTTCAATAGTTTTTTCGTTGACATGTTGGAAATAATCGATCTGGCAGGTAAATCGGCCAAAAAATTGTATGGTGTGTACCGAGCTTTAAAAAGATGTTTCACCTCTGGTAGCAGATGCTAAAAATTCATCCTAAATAACATATTATTAGAACACATCTGTATATGCAGGTATTTGATTTAAACCTCATCCCAGATATAGTTACTAAAAGCCTTTATAAAAATCTGGGTTCTCTCCTGCATCTCAATTCCAGGATTGGGGATTTTTCTTTATTGATTTTCAAGTTTGAATGAATAATAGATTATCTTTGCTTTTTCAATTGAATTTAAAGGGTCAGTACAGATGAGTTATAAAGCATCAGTATAGGCAAGAACTTAATATGGGCTTCACCGACATTAATAACTTGCATTTCTTGCCCTTCAAGGATTGATTTCATTAAAATTTTGATAATATATTAATATTTTGATACATATATTAATTGCTACCATTCTTGCACTGTTAATGGCAAAAGCCTCAAACCTGGTACAGTGGGTCACTGGGTGACGGGGTTCAATTTCAGAAAAGGGGGTGGAGCTATAGCTAATCTTATTTGTTTCATTTCAATGCAAATTATTGATGCCACAGACCGCAAAGTTCCCAAACTTCTCATTGAGTAGTTGTTTGATAGGGCTAGAAAGAGGGGGTGGAGCCAAAGCCAGCCAAATACATACCCGGGCAATGCCCGGCCATCAGCTAGTTAACAATAATTGCATTAGAGTCTATGGCGGCACACTTTTCGTCCACTAGCCGCCGGCGCCCTTTTTCCTACTACCATTTATTTTCATCAATCAATAAAATGCAGTGAATGGACAAAAGAAAAAAAAAAAAAAAATCAAATCAATATTTGGTGTGACCACCCTTTGCCTTCAAAACAGCATCAATTCTTGTAGGTACACTTGCACACAGTTTTTGAAGGAACTCTGGTGGTAGATTGTTCCAAACATTTTGGAGAATTAACCACAGATGTTCTTTAGATGTAGGCTTCCTAACATCCTTCTGTCTCCATGTAATCCCAGACACATTTGATGATGTGGGTGTGGGTGCTTTCAGTGCTGGGTGTGGGAGATGTGGGTGATGGGTATGGGTAGGTTGTTGCAGGCTATGATGATTCTGGGTGACATGTGGGTGTGGGCAATGGAAGGGACTAGGTCATGTGAGTGAGACTACAGGAGGTAAAGGGTAGGGTACTAGGTGCCATGTGGGAGGGGTAATGGTGGGGTTTATCGAGTGCCATATGGGTGGGGCTGGAGAATTTTTGATCCTCACCACTCAGGATTAGAGATGGGCTGAGCTGTTCGGCTGGCAAATAAATTGTGGCAAACAAGGGGTGTTCGCATTTGCCCCCTATACATTATAATGGAGCCAAACTTTGACCCCTCAACCCAGAGTCAGCAGATACATGAAGTCAATCAGTTATGCCTCTCACATGGACCCCCTCACACACACACACACCTATCAGAAAGCCAGCACAGAAGCCATTTTGCATTCTGTGTTTGGCTTCTGTGCTAGGCAGTAGAGATGGCCCAAACGGTTCACCAGAGAACTTGTTCGCGCAAACTTTGCTGGTTCGAGTTTGCGGGGAACACTGAACACTTAGCGAGTTTGACCCGCCCCTTACACTACATCATTGGGCTAAACTTTGACCATCTACATCACAGTCAGCAGACAAATGGCAGCCAATGATGCTGCATTCCCTCCTGGAGCCCCCCCCCCCCCCCCCCTATAAAAGGCAGCAGCATCGGCTCTGTGTGCTGCTGTATTAGTGAGAGAAGGGAGAGACATTGGAGAGATAGGAAAAGCGATAGGAGATCTGTTAGCTTGCTCCTTGCTGATATTTGTTGATGAAAAGCACCCCAAAATTGCTCTTTTGAGAGCTAATGTTCTTCTGATGTGTTTTTTTGTGAGTGTGTGTGTGTGTGTGTGCCACTGATACTGCATATACAGCCCTGTCTGTCGCAGCTGGCCCTTGCTAATTGCTGTACTGTGTCAGGCCCAGCACATTCAGTGCATACTTTTCACTGCCTCTGTGTGACTGTACTTTGTATTATACAATACCACCACCAGTCAGTGCATACTTTTTCCCTGCACCTGTGTGACTGCACAATTGTATTATAGCAGCAGTCACTATATACCTTTTCCCTGCACCTGTGTGACTGCACAATTGTATTATAGCAGCAGTCACTGCATACCTTTTCCCTGAACCTGTGTGACTGCACAATTGTATTATAGCAGCAGTCCCTGCATACCTTTTCCCTGCACCTGTGTGACTGCACAATTGTATTATAGCAGCAGTCACTGCATACCTTTTCCCTGAACCTGTGTGATTGCACAATTGTATTATAGCAGCAGTCAGTGCATACCTTTTCACTGCACCTGTGTAACTGCATTGTATTATACCACCAGCAGTCAGGTCAAAAGTGTTCAGTACCCTACCTTTATCAAAATGAATGAGGCATGGATCCCAGAGGGCTACTGCCTGCCCGAAGACTAAGTCGGTCTCTACACAGCATCTTTGCCTGACGGCCGCTGCTGCCTGCCCCAAGACCAAGTCAGTCCCCACACAGCACCTCTGCCTGCAGGCCGCTTGACTGCCTTTTCCGCCATCACCAACAGGGTCCAGGACTCCAGGTGGATTCCGAAATGTTAATGGGCGCTGCTGCTAGCAGCGGCTGCTACCAAACATAACAATAATTTTTCTGGTGCGTGTAAATGTCTAATTTTTCTGGCTGCACGGTGGCTGCAACAACAAAACAAAAGGCATGTACATGTGTCAATTCCCTTTCATGATTGTTACCTTGCCGCGATGAAGGGGCTTGCGTATCACAATGAAGCAATGACCGCCAGCTATATGAGTGTGTTGGGAGGCACACCTGACCCAAGATAATAAGGTTGTGGACAGTTGTTCTGTCATTGAGCTAGCTCAGCCCGACCATATGGGCTTGAAAACCACCACCACCACCATAGTGCGCACCAGTCCAGCACGGCCATCACTACACAAACAGCTGTTTGTGGTGTGTTACACAGTGAGTTTGGTCTGTCAGTGTGAAGCAGTACACTATTTACACTAACTGCTGATCCATGTATACACATGCAAGATGTATTCAAGCACTTTAGGCCTCAAATTTAGCAATGCAGTGTGATTTCTGCATTTTAGGGATAATAACACTGCTTTGCGTCAAATCTGTAATTTTCCCGAGACTTTTGGCATGTATCCCACTCCACCATGCCCCCCTTCAGGTGTTAGACCCCTTGAAACATATTTTCCATCACTTTTGTGGCCAGAAACAGTGTTTGTAGTTTTTCAAGTTCACCTGCCCATTGAAGTCTATTGCTGTTTGTAAAGTTCACAGGTTCGCAAACTGAAAATTGGAGGTTTCAGCCATCTCTACTAGGTAGATGAGGGACAGTGTGTTGTGACAGGGAGAGAGTTATGTAGGCCTTTGTTCTGTGTCCCCAGCGCAGATTTGTGCTGCTACCACACTGTCTTGAACAGCTCAGAGCTTCTTAGGGCTAATACATAGTTTTTCTTGCTCTTTTATGGTTCTTGTATTGCATTGTTAGCTGTTGGACACAGGTCTGCTGGTCCTAGTAGTGCACTGGACCATAACCCAATAATCCTTCACACCACTACTGGCATCTAGTATCCACTACTGCCCCCTGTATAAGGCCTCAGTGCAGAATCAGTGTTTTTTTTTTTTTGGTCATTGAATTACCTCAGTCTGACCATATAGGCTGGAAAACCGTTGAAGCCTATGACAGCCGATCACCATGATTGGCTGGCTAGGGGAGGGAGGGTGTTTAAAAAAATAAATAAATAGGGAAATTTATTTAAAAAAATAAACATAAATATTTATAAAAAAATAAACATCCTGGGAGCCATCACAGCCCATTAACAAAAAGCTCTGTTGGTGAGCAGAAAAGGGGGGGGGGGGATCACTTGTGTTCTGAGTTGTATGGCCCTGCAGCGAGGCCTTCAGGCTGCAGTGGCCTATTTTGTGAAAAATGGCCTGGTCACTAAGGGGGGGGGGGAGAGTTAAGCCTCTGTGTCAACTACGTAATTTTTGGTGGGACTTTTGCCATGGATCCTCCTCCGGCATGCCAGGTGTTAGGCCCCTTGAAACAACTTTTCCATTACTTTTATGGCCAGAAACAGTCCCTGTAGGTTTTAGAATTTGCCTACTTCTTGAAGTCTATGGCGATTAGCAGATTTGCCAGATTCTTAAACTTGCAGAAATTCCCATTCGCCGTTCACAAATCTTTAATTTGATGTTCGACCCATCACTACAGATTAAAACTCTAAGTTTATATAAAAAAAAAAAAAATCAAAACATGCTGTAAGGCAGAGTTCCCCAACCCTGTCTTCAAGGCCCACCAACAGTGCATGTTTTGCAGAAAACCACAAACATGCACAGGTGAGGTAATTAGTGTCTCAGCAGAGCTGATTAACTACCTGTGTGGCTTTCCACAAAACATGCACTGTTGGTGGGCCTTAAGGACAGGGTTGGGGAAAACTTACAGGGTAAGACATCTACTTTCTGCTATTTTAGGCAGACAAGCTAAGCAAGTTTCTGTCACTGCTGCTTTTTTTATGGAATAAAAGAGTTTTAATATCCTAAGCGATGCTGACCCAGTCATCTTATTTATTTTTTATTCTACCCATATCTCTAACATATGGGTGGGGCTAGGAAAGGTAATTGGTGCTTCATACTTTCCCTGGTGCTAGGGGATGACAGTCTCTGCTGCCTAGTGACAGAGAGGAGCAGAGGAAGGCCGGATGTCTTCTCCTTATCCCCTTCCTGCCCACCGCTCTCCATCTCCACCAACAAATAGCAGGGTGGTATTTGGTGGGAGGAGTCGCCTAATCCCGCAACCCTCCAATGGGTCCTTTCTACATGTTGTGTGAATCGACAATTATGGCAGGGAGGGAGAGCCCATCGAAAGGAGGTGGGAGGCATGTGGTGTGTTTAGCCTGTTTCTCATGGCTTAAAGGGGTCATGTGGTGTGCAGAGCCTCACTAGTGTTGGGCCGAACGGTTCGCCTGCGAACGGTTCCATGCGAACTTCCATGGTTCGCGTTCGCGTCCCGCAGGCGAACGTTTGCGGAAGTTCGGTTCGCCCCATAATGCACCATGGAGGGTCAACTTTGACCCTCTACATCACAGTCAGCAGGCACAGTGTAGCCAATTAGGCTACACTAGCCCCTGGAGTCACTCCCCCCTACTAAAAGGCAGGCAGCAGGGGCCATTACAGTCACTCGTGTGCCTGCATTAGTGAGAGTAGGGCGAGCTGCTGCACACTCTCTCTCATAGGGAAAGATTAGTTAGGCTTAGCTTGTCCCTGGCTGCATACCTGTTCTGTGAACCCACCACTGCATACCTGTTCAGTGAACCTGCCACTGCATACCTGTTCAGTGAACCTGCCACTGCATACCTGTTCTGTGAAACCACCACTGCATACCTGTACTGTGAACCCACCACTGCATACCTGTTCTGTGAACCCACCACTGCATACCTGTACAGTGAACCCGCCACTGCATACCTGTTCAGTGAACCTGCCACTGCATACCTGTTCAGTGAACCTGCCACTGCATACCTGTTCTGTGAACCCACCACTGCATACCTGTACTGTGAACCCACCACTGCATACCTGTACTGTGAACCCACCACTGCATACCTGTTCTGTTCAGTGAACCCGCCACTGTATACCTGTTCTGTTCAGTGAACCCGCCACTGCATACCTGTTCTGTTCAGTGAACCCGCCACTGTATACCTGTTCTGTTCAGTGAACAGTTTGGTGTGTCAGTGTGAAGCAGTACCTTAATTACACTACCTGATGGATGTATACACATGCAAGATGTTTTAAAGCACTTTAGGCCTGTCATTTAGCATTCGATGTGATTTCTGCCCTTAAAACGCTGCTTTGCGTCAAATCCAGATTTTTCCCGGGGACTTTTGGCGTGTATCCCACTCCGCCATGCCCCCCTCCAGGTGTTAGACCCCTTGAAACATCTTTTCCATCACTTTTGTGGCCAGCATAATTTTTTTTTTCAAAGTTCGCATCCCCATTGAAGTCTATTGCGGTTTGCGAAACTTTAACGCGAACCGAACCTTCCGCGGAAGTTCGCGAACCCGGTTCGCGAACCTAAAATCGGAGGTTCGGCCCATCTCTAAGCCTCACTTCCACAGCTTAAAGGGTCAGTGCCTCATCATGGGAACGTGCATCAGCAAACCCCTTACTTAGGACAGCAGTCCAAGGCCTTGGGTGTCTGTAGTTAGAAACAGCTCTGATTAATGAGGTGTCTTACATATGCATTATCAGTGTTATCATTGCAGTTTTCAAACCATATTAACATGCACATGCAATATTACTGTATTGTGTTTCACTCTACTTATCATGTGTACAACTTTATTTATGGCGTTCTGATTACGACAATTTAGTAAATATACCCCATATGTCAGAAACCCTTCCTTCTGCTGATAACTTACATTAACATAAATACACCTATATGCACTCACTAAAAGATTATTAGGAACACCTGTTCAATTTCTCATTAACGCAGTTATCTAATCAACCAATCACATGACAGTTGCTTCAATGCATTTAGGGGTGTGGTCCTGGTCAAGACAATCTCCTGAACTCCAAACTGAATGTCAGAATGGAAAAGAAAGGGGATTTAAGCAATTTTGAGCGTAGTATGGTTGTTGGTGCCACAGGCTGGTCTGAGTATTTCACAATCTGCTCAGTAAACTGGGATTTTCACGCACAACCATTTCTAGGTTTTACAAAGAATGGTGTGAAAAGGGAAAATCATCCAGTATGCGGCAGTCCTGTGGGGGCGAAAATGCCTTGTTGATGCTAGAGGTCAGAGAAGAATGGGCCGACTGATTCAAGCTAATAGAAGAGCAACATTGACTGAAATAACCACTCATTACAACCGAGGTATGCAAGAAAGCATTTGTGAAGGCACAAAACTGCCGTTGTAGTGGATGGGCTACAACAGCAGAAGACCCCACCGGGTACCACTCATCTCCACTACAAACAGGAAAAAGAGGCTACAATTTGCACAAGCTCACTACAATTGGACAGTTGAAGACTGGAAAAAATTTTGCCTGGTCTGATGAGTCTCGATAGAGTCAGAATTTGGCGTAAACAGAATGAGAACATGGATTCATCATGCCTTGTTACCTTGTAATGGTGTGGGGGATGTTTTCTTGGCACACTTTAGGCCCCTTAGTGCCAATTGGGCATGGTTTAAATGCCACGGGCTACCTGAGCATTATTTCTGACCATGTCCATCCCTTCATGACTACCATGTACCCATCCTCTGATGGCTACTACCAGCAGGATAATGCACCATGTCACAAAGCTCAAATAATTTCAAATTGGTTTCTTGAACATGACAATGAATTCACTGTACTAAAATGGCCCCCACAGTCACCATATCTCAACCCAATAGAGCATCTTTGGGATGTGATGGAACGGGAGCTTCGTGCCCTGGATGTGCATCCCACAAATCTCCATCAACTGCAAGATGCTATCCTATCAATATGGGACAACATTTCTAAAGAATGCTTTCAGCACCTTGTTGAATCAATGCCATGTAGAATGAAGGCAGTTCTGAAGGCGAAAGGGGGTCAAACACCATATTAGTATGGTGTTCCTAATAATCCTTTAGGTGAGTGTATATCTAACAGCCATAGTTGAGAAAATGTAAGTCACAAGTAAAAATTATATTTACAGTACATTTGGAGGCAAGTTGGCTCTACAGTAGAAGCGGTATGGTAGGTGGTGGGGCAGCTTGTGACCATTCCCTCCTGGATGGCAGATGCAGGGTGCTCTGGCATGCAAGTCTTCTGTATGGTGGAGGAAAGGAAGGGAAAATGTCACGTACTGGTAGGAGTGGTGGGATCGATGGTGGGTGCGGAGATTAAAGCCTAACGGCTGTTTAGTGAAACAGCTGCCACCACTGCCGATCACGCCACTCCTACCGGTATGTGACATTAAAGTGGAACTGAAGTGAGGGTGATATGGTGGCTGCCATATTTATATCCTTTTAAACAATACCAGTTGCCCATCTGTCCTGGAGATCTATTTTGCTACAATAGTATCAAGCATGCAGCTAACCTTGTCAGATCTGACAATAATGTCAAACACCTGATCTGAGCATGCTTGTTAAAGAGACTCCGTAACAAAAATTGCATCCTGTTTTTTATCATCCTACAAGTTCCAAAAGCTATTGTAATGTGTTCTGGCTTACTGCAGCACGTTCTACTATCACCATCTCTGTAATAAATCAACTTATCTCTCTCTTGTCAGACTTGTCAGGCCTGTGTCTGGAAGGCTGCCAAGTTCTTCAGTGTTGTGGTTCTGCTATGAACTCCCCCTTCCAGGCCCCTCTATGCACACTGCCTGTGTGTTATTTAGATTAGAGCAGCTTCTCTCTTCTCTCTTATCTTTTACAAGTTGGATAAATTGTCCTCTGAGCTGGCTGGGCTTTCACATAGTGAGGAATTACAGACAAGGGCAAAGCTGTTTGCAGGAAGAAAAGAGCAGCCTGAAACTTCAGTGCATGAGAGATGCAGGGGAAAAGAAACACACAAATGATCTCTTGAGATTCAAAAGGAAGGCTGTATACAGCCTGCTTGTGTATGGATGTATTTTCTATGTGTGGACATACTGTACATAAACCTACTTCCTGTTTTGGTGGCCATTTTGTTTGTTTATAAACAAACTTTTTAAAACTGTTTTTAACCACTTTTAATGCGGCGGGAAGCGGCGAAATTGTGACAGAGGGTAATAGGAGATGTCCCCTAACGCACTGGTATGTTTACTTTTGTGTGATTTTAACAATACAGATTCTCTTTAAGGGACTATGGCTAAAAGTATTAGAGACATAGGGTCAGTTGGATAGCCAGGCAACTGATATTGCTTAAAAGTACAAAATATGGCAGCATCCACATCTCACTTCAGTTGCCCTTTAAATAACAGCATGTGAATATTGCCATGCAAAAATATTTAAAGTGGATCTGAGATGAACTTTTACTCATTGCATAATTGTGTTCATTTACTATTGTTTATAGGGCATTCCTCAAGCCAAATACTTTTTTGTTTTTATTTTAATACTCTAATTCCCTATAAACTAAAGAAGCCACGCCCACAGGTTTTCAGAGAGCCAAGGCACTTTCAGACAGTAGCAAGGGCTCATGGGAGCTCAGTCTGGGCAGGAGGAGGGGGAGGTATTACTAGTTAGAGATTTCAGAGGCAGAGGGGAGGCTGGAGGAGGAGGGGGGGATTAGTTTTTTTTGCTCAAGATGCAGATAAGCCTGCTTCTGTGTAATGTTTACAAACAACATGGCTGCTGTCATTGTATCACAGGAATAATCAGTCATATTCTATTAAAGTTGTTTAAAGCTAGATTTGCTGTGTAAACCATCTAAACTTTAGATAAGATATATAGATAAGTTACTTGTTATAGTTAGTTTTTCATCTCGGATCCGCTTTAAACATAGTAAGTAAAACATTTATAAATACCAAAAAGCATTACTTTCTCTCTCTCTCTCTCTCTCTCTCTCTGTCTCTCTCTCTCTCTCTCTCTCCCTGTCTCTCTCTCTCTCTATATATATATAAATATATATATATATATATATATATATATATAGATGTACGCATACTGTACAGCTAAGACTATAATTTTATCTTGCTTCCAAGCAAGTGAGTTTTTGTGTTATGGTCAAGCTTCAGCAGTATTATATAACATTTTTGAAAGAATATACAGCCAAGAAGTCCAGCACTAGATGTCATCATAGCAAAAACCTGCACAGCCACCATGTATTTCCCTTTGGTGCTCAGATAGGCCGGGATCATGGCAATCCAGACACTGCAGAACACCAGCATGCTGAACGTGATATACTTGGCTTCATTAAAGCTGTCCGGTAATGTCCTAGCTAGGAAAGCTGTAATGAAACTAACAGCTGCCAGAATCCCCATATATCCCAGGACAGAGTAGAACCCAATAACTGACCCTTCATTGCACTGAATGACAATCTTTTCTTGATAGGAGTAAATGTCTCGTTCCTGGAAGGGAGGAGAAATAGACACCCAAGTGACACAGATTATGACTTGTACAGATGAACACACAAGCATTATACAGTTGGATAGTTTGGTTCCCATCCATTTCTTCCAGGAGTTGCCAGGTTTGTTGGCCTTAAAAGCAATGAAAACCATGACAGTTTTGGCAAGCAGACAAGACACAGCAACTGAGAAGATGATCCCGAATGTTGTCACACGTAGTCTACAAGTTACATTTACTGGAGGTCCAAGGAAGAAGAAGACACAGAGGAAACTCAGCATGATGGAGACCAGGAGAACATAGCTCAGGTTCCTGTTATTAGCTTTAACAATGGGGGTGTCCCGGCGATATATAAAGATTCCAAATATGAAACCAGTCAGGACAAAACCGTGGATGGAGAGAGATGAAAATACTACAGTAATTGAGTCATTAGTGTAGGAGAGAAATTCCTCCAGTTTTGAAAGACAACAATTCTTCTCCTCATTTGGCCATTCTTCATCAGGACATTTCATACAGTTGTCACTGTCTGCAGCAATGACAAGTAATCACAATAGGATTATTAATTGTAGTGTTTGTAAAGGCAATAGCATATAGTAACTATTGCACCACCAAACCGAGTAATCCTCAAAGACACCGCACCAGACAATTATAGGCACACATAATTCCATCTTTATTGAACGATCAATTAAAAGGCAGTACAGGGGAGGCTTTCCCCACAGGATCATCCTTCACTACACCTTCTCTGTCGTATTTCTCCACCCCTTTTTCCAATTCCTGCACTGCACTTTAGGACTTCGTCTCCTTTTGATTGTTGGCACTTTCAGTCTACCACATCCTCATTTCCTGCATTGTACTTCGGGTCTTTGTCTCCTGCTGGAGTTCACGCACACCTATAAGGCATTGACTGTGGTATTGGTCATTACTGTGTCATTTTTTCTCCTTTCACTATACCTTGGGATTTATACTATTAGTGGTTATCTGCAATTGCACCCTTGCACAATTGGGTGTCTCTATTTATTTGCATGTTATATATTTGTATATTTTATTATGATATATATTTTTTATACTATCCATTGCTGATGTTGCTGTTGATCAGGGATGAGCAGAAACTACGTCAGTGCGAATTTATGCATCGTAGTTCGCATCTACGCATCGTAGTTCATAGGCGAAGTTTCAAAACTACGAATTTACGTGTAGCGAAGTACCGCTACGCGTAGCCTACGCCCACTACGCGTAGTTAACATGTGTATTGCGCAGTGAACTACGAATGCGTTAGTCGCGTCTAATTTTCTGCATGCGATTGTATGCATACAAATTTACGCATTGGAAAGGGGAATGTACGCATAGAAGGGTTACCAGTAAATGCATTTATAAAGAAATTAATGCGTACAATTTTTTGCATACGGGCATAAGTATTCGCATACACTACGTTTCGCACTACGCGTAATTGTGTATTTTAACGCGTATTCTACGAAATGCATACGAAGCGAATATTTGTTTTCGAAGCCGTAGTTTGGCGAAGCGTAATTGCGTAAAACTACGCGTATTTCCAGCGTAGCGAAGTTGGCTAACTACGACCATCCCTGCTGTTGATTATGTTATGGCAATGCACCTTATGGCCTCGATTCATCATTGTCTTTGAGATAACTTTTTCCAGTTTGTTAAATTACCGAATTCGAAGTTTATCGATTTCTAGTTGTATTCATCAAGGTTTCTCCGCATTTGTTGTGAATTTGATAACAATTCGGTAACCATTCGGTAACGTTTCGATATTTCCATTTTACAGCAGTAATTTAACACAAGGCAATAAGATTCCCATGGAATTGTGGGTAAAAGGCAGTCCTTTGAACACTACGTAGCAACATTCTGAATAGGGCTTAACACCTGGACCAGGATTCTGGAAGAGGCTTGGGACAACCCTACAATTTCGCCAGCTACGGCTTGATAGGAGCCTTTTCTAAAAAAATATAGTGCAGCTAGCAAATTAGTTAACCCTGGCACTGCCTGTGTTCTCTTACAAGATGATTCAAGAGAAATGCCGATGTCCTGTTATAGCAAATAAATATATTCTCTTGCAAATTGATATGGTTCTAGACCTTATTCTTGTCCTTCTGCGCCTTTGAATCACTCTCAGCTGATACATAACCACTTCAAATGGCTCCATCTTCTCTGTCAGCAATGATCTGACAGGAATAACGACAGAGCAGTGAAGGAGAGAACTAATCCTAAATGTAACGCTAAACCACGCCCACTTTCATTTTCATGAATTGCACTTTTTAACGCATCACTAATGAATGATTACCGAATTATTACCGAATGCTCGCTAACAGCTGTAAATAAATTTGATGAATCCTGAAATCAACTTAACAAATTTGGTATTTTACTGAACTGTCGTTAACCAATTTGTTAAGTCTTGATGAATCGAGGCCTATGTCACCTATTACCTGTTACAAGCTGTTCCTTCCGTGCAGTGAGGGCATTTCAAGGCAAACCAGCATCCCTTTAGATGTACTTGTTTTGTTATACTGACTCTGCTTACTCTGAATCTTCTCTGAATCTTTCCATTAGTCTTTCTTAACATTCTATGTAATTGCCACAGCTTAGATTAACTTCCAAGAAACTTTACACATGCCATTCTTGGGTGATTTTCCTCACTATTTCCTAATAGGTACCCAAGAGGTTAAACAGACTCACAGCCTCAGGGTATTCAGGGCATGCCCGTTTTTGTTCCGATCTAGCTCGGCTGCTGCCTGGGGGGGTTTACAAGCTTATTCCGCCTCAGAAGGCTGCAGGTTCTATTAGATTCCACCATTAAGACTTGCAGAAGACAGGGGCTGTTTCTATTGGCTCCCTGCTCCTGTCAGTAACAGCTGCCTCTGCTTCTGCCTGTGAGTCATGCTCCCACAGTGTACTCTCTGCAGGCTTTTCACCACTTCAAAGCAGGCAGTATTGCTTCGTAGCTTTACCACTTGTTGTCTGCTTTTTGAATTGACATTTACTGACATGTTTTGAGGTAATTACCGCACAAGTCGGTAATTTACTTCACTGCTTGGTAATTTTAGCTTTTCATGTGGTAACAGCTTTTATAAGTTGACATTTTCCTAAGTGCTCGGTAAAGTCAGCTGTTTTGTGCATTACCAAATGTGGTAATCTTTATGAATCACGGCCTTTGTGAAGGTGGGACATGGTGTGAGCCAATTAAGATGGTTTATTCAACAGTAAGTAAGATAGAGGTACAACAAAAAGTTTGCCTTCCTAAATCAGGAGGTATTTACAATAATTCAGGTTGAAGTAAGCATATGATATCTCCCATGATACATCACTGTTGAATATGCAAATAATCCCTTGTTGTCATTGTAAGTTAAAGAGACACTAAAGCGAAAAAAAAAAATATGATATAGTGAATTGGTTGTGTACTATGAATAATTACTAGAAGATTAGCAGCAAAGAAAATATTCTCATATTTTTATTTTCAGGTATATAGTGTTTTTTCTAACATTGTATCATTCTCTAATATGTGCAGATTACACAACACTCAGCATTCAAAATGAGTCTTTCAGAGCAGTCTGTGAACTAATGACCTCTCCTCTGGCAGAGAAAAAGTAAATAGTTCACTTACAGTTGAGATAATAAAAGTCAGATAACAGCCCTCTCCACGACTAACTTAGTCGGAGAGCTTAATGGCTTGTTTGCATAGAGATAACAACTGGAGTTTCTTAAATCTTCTTGTATCGGAAACAATTACACTGATGTATCTGATCTTAATGTTTTATTTCTTAGCTGTACTACACATACAAATCATAATATCATCATTTTTTTTCGCTTCAGTGTCTCTTTAACTACACCTCTAGAACTGCTGGAGTGCAATGATCAGTTTGTTAATTGTACAGAGCTACATTAATCCAGCATACATACAAGTTTCGCATTGGTGGATACTTGTCAGTGCATGGCATGGATTTACAGTATGTGGCTCTATAGAGTAGGACTTGAAACACCCAGAGTTACAGAGTACCCAGCAAGCTCATGGTGAACCAGAACTCCTAGGAGTGTGTAAGGGTCTGAAAGAGACCAAAAAGCCTCCTTACTAAAATGCTGTGCAAAACAGAAGTTTGCCTTCTTAAAACAGGTTGGAGTGAACTCTGAGGTGTCCCACAATGCAATACTGCTGAATATGCAAATCATCTTTCGTCGCCCCTGTAAGCTAACTACACCTCCAGAACTGCTGGAATGCAATGATGTGTCAGCTTGTCAATTGTACAGAGCCAAACTAACGGCTGGAACCCACAGGAGCGCTTTTGGCAGCGTTTTGGCAGCGCTGCGATACGCTAGCACTTTGCCAAAACGCTGGGCTAATGTTAATGGATGGGGCAACTTCCACAGGAGCGTTTGCGTTTCCCAGAAACGCAAACGCAGGACATGCAGCATTTTGGGAGCGTTAGCGCTTCAATGTAAAGTATTGAAACGCTAGCGGAAACGCTCAGCAAAACCTAAACTGAGCGGTTTTGCGGTTCAGCACACTGTAACAAAATGAAAATTAATTCACAGGACCAATCAAGATAAAAATGTGAAACGCAAAACGCTACGCAACCGCTGAGCAAAAAAATACAATGTTGCAAAACGCGACCGAAAACATGCATGAATCCGCTTGCAAACCGCTCAGACAAAACGTTTGCGTTTCGTGTTTGCTGATTTCAGTGGGTTCAAGGCCTAATACAACATGCATATAGACTGTTTCGGATTGCTTGATCCTCATCAGTGCATGGCATGGATTAATGTGGCTCTATGGAGTAGGACTTGAAGTACCCAGAGTTACAGACTACCCAGCAAACTGGAGTTCTGGTTCACCATGAGCTTGCTGGGTAGTCTGTAACTCTAAGATAGAGGTAGTGAGTGGAAAACATTGCTGTTCAGTAGAAAAGCCTGCTAAATTTATGCTGAACCTAAATAGCCTCAATGAGGAGTTTAGCCTTAGATCTATATATATAAAATCGGATGTATGTGTGTGTGTGTGCGTGTGCGTGTGCATGTGCATGTGCCGCGATCACGCGAAAACGGCTTGACCGATTTGAACGAAACTTGGTATACAGATCCCTTACTACCTGGGATGATATGTTCTGAGGGTCTCGCGTCCCCCCTGCACACCTGGGCGGAGCTACAAACAGCAAATCAGATTTCACCCATTCATGTCAATGGAAAAAATGTAAAAGGCTGCCATTCTGCCAGTAATCAAGCCAGAGTCCCCACACTTGGCACAGTTGGTCACTTGGTGACCGAGGTTACAAATCTAGGAAAAGTGGGCGGAGCATAAAACAGCCAATCAAATTTCAGCCGTTCATTTTCAATGGGAAAATGTAAACTGCAGCCATTCTTAGACTGTTAATCGCAGGGTTCTCAAACTTGCCACAGTTGGTCACTGGGTGAATGCGATTAAGATTCAATAAAGTGGGTGGAGCCTACAACTGCCAATCAAAATTCACCTATTGATTTTCAAGGGGAATATTTAAACTGCTGCCATTCTTACACTGTTAATGGCAGATGCTTCAAACTTCCTACAGTGTGTCTTTGGGTAACTGGGGTCCAAATTCACTAAAGGGGTGGGGCCGCAAACAGCCAATCAGATTTCCTTTGTGGATAAACTGCTTCCATTCACGCATTTTTGATGCCAGGAACCTGAAAGCTCACAAACTTGGTCATTGAGTGACTGTGTGTCCAGGTTACAAAAAGTGGGTGGAGCCAAAAACAAATTTGACTAGGAAAATATAAACTGTAGGCATTCTTACACCGTTAATGGCAGGGTTCTCAAACTTTGCACAGTTGGTCACTGGGTGAATGAGATTAAGAATTTGGAAGGTAGGTGGAGCCTACAACAGCCAATAGAAATTCATCTTTCGATTTTCAAAGGGAATATTTAAGCTGCTACCATTCTTATACTGTTAATAGCAGATGCCTCAAACCTGGTACAGTCGGTCACTGGGTGATTAGGGTTCAAAATCAGAAAGGGGGCAGAGCCACAAACAGCCAATCTGTTTATTTTTCAATGGGAATATACAAAGTATTGATACCAAGGACGCCAAAGCTGATAAACTTGATAGAGTGACTGTATGTCAAGTTTAGAAAAATTGTGCGGCACCAACAACTTAATTTTTTACATGGCAGGGTTCCCAAACTTGACACAATTGGCCACTGGGTGACTGGGATTAATATTTAGAAATGTGGGTGGAGCCTAAAAACAGCCAATCAAAATGTACCTATTGATTTTCAAGGGGGAACATTTACATTACATTTTACTCCGTCTAATCTGGGCTGTGTGTGTGTTCCAATACACCAAGCATCACATGCTAATCATGTGACGCTTGGTGTAATGGAGCGCACACGCAGCCCAGATTAGACGGAGAGGACAGCGTGCTTCTGAGCCGAAAACTATGCGCCGGCCAGAAGTGAAGAGGGAAGAAATATGTCCAGGTCAAGGGTCAAGCAAGTCGCCGGGACGCCGGCATGAATAGTGCACGAACAGCGGCAGACGGAGGGGGCAGGAGGAGGTCACAGTATGTACTTTTGACCCCCCACACACTGGAGTTATCTGTTTATTCAGGGAGTGGGCCAAAAACAGCCAATCAGATTTGTTTAATTTCAATGGTAACATGCAACTTATTGATGCCAAAGACCACAAAGCTCATAAACTTGGTCAGTGAGTGACTGTATGTCAAGGTTAGTGGGCAGAGCCAAAAACAACTTTTACATGGGAAAATATAAATTGCAGCTCTTCTTACACTGTTTATGGCAGGGTTCTCAAACTTGACACAGTTGGTCACTGGGGGACTAGGATTAATATACGGAAAAGTAGGTGGAGCCTACAAGAGCCAATCAAAATTCACCTACTGATTTTCAAGGGGAATATTGAAACTACTGTCATTCTTACACTGTTAATGGCAGAGGCCTCAAACCTGCTACAGTCGATCATCAAGTGACTGTGGTTCAAATTCACTAATGGGGTGGAGCCACAAAAATCCAATCCAATAACTCCGCCATGCCCCCTTCCAGGTGTTAGACTTAGACCCCATCAAACATCTTTTCCATCACTTTTGTGGCCAGAAACAGTGTTTATAGTTTTTTACTTTGCCTGCCCATTGAAGTCTATTGCGGTTCGCCCGATTTACGCGAACTAAAATTTTTCCAGAATTTCACATTCGAGTTTCGCAAACCCAGCATGGGTGTGGGAGACAGGTGTGGGAGGCGGGGAGGACAGCGGGAGCTGGCGGGAAAGCGTTCACATAAGAAGCACTCTCAGCTATACTTGGTATAGCTGAGAGCAGTGCGGCGGGGGCGACGTGTGTGGCGGTGGTGTGCAGAGATGTTCAATCAATGTATCAGGAATATTGCAAGATAGAGGATAATGGCGAGGGACCTTTCTGAGGATGTTGGCATGGGAACATTTTTTTAAAGGTACAAGTAAGTATTTCTGGTTAATTAAGATTAATAAAGAACTTTATTTGTTGTTGTGTTCTTATTTTATTTAACCCTTTGTGGAAATGGGTAAGGGGTACTATGTACCCCTATACTAATTTCTCCTGGGAGGGGGGCAGGCATCTTGGGGTCCCCTTCTTAAAGGGGACTCTCAGATGCCACCATAAACCCCCCACTGGGAGTCGTCACCCCCACCTCCGCCTGGGGCACCAGAGGTGGGGAAGAGCCCGTTGTCCATGAATTGGACAAAGGATCCAGAAGGGAGGGGAAAGCTTGACCACCCCTCTCCCCCAGAGCCCCCCCCCCCCCCCCATACCATGGACTATACGGACTGGTATAGCTTAGGGTGCAAAGCCCCACTTGGCTGGGGATCCACATTCTGGCTATCCCAGCCTGCATGGGAGACAAGGGGTTAAAGATGCTCGGGAGGGGGGGGGGCCCACATTATTTTTTTATTATTTCCCACCCTCTGAACATTAAAAAGAAAGTTAAAAAAACAGGAAAATATGCCCGGGATCTTTATACAGTCATAGTGCGGCTATATAGCGATCCCTGGCAAAAGCGTTGCGGCTCGGAGGGGTTTCCAGGGGGTCCGTCCGTACTGCGTACAGACCCCCTGGGCACGGACCCCATGGAAACCCCATCAGGAAATTAATTGTTCTTTTGATATATGTACATTTACACTACCGTTACTGCATGCAAATGTATTTTTTTTTCCTTTAAAACTTTAAAATTGATTTACTCAAATTATGAGTTTTTTTGGGAAAAACATGTTTTTTCTTCTGGTACCCACTGTCCCTGTCCACATCCCCTCCAAATTTGGTGTTTCTAGCATTTAAGGGGGCTTTGCTATTAACCATTAAACTCGGCGACCACTTGCCTGTCATACAAGTCTATGGGGCTCATCGCAAATAGACGGTTTGCAAATTTTTTCTGAAACTTTGCGAAGCTGTTCGTGAATAGAAAATTCTTTGTGACATTTCTATCTAACACCCGTTAAGGGGAATATATACACAAATATTTCACTTCAGCCTAAACAAGCATACTGTCATTAAGTTACATTAGTTATGTTAATTAAAATAGATAGGTGATATAATCACTTACACATCCTGTTTAAAAGGAACAGGCAAATGTTTTCATGGGGCAGCCATCTTTTTGGTTAAAAGGAGGTGAAAGGGAGCATGAGGCACAGTTCCAACTGTCCTGTGTCCTGATCACTCCTGCAACACACACAATTGCTAACTTCCAGTCAGAGCAATATCCTGCCTCTATCTGGCCAGCAGACGCTAGTCAGCCAATCAGGTGCACTGTCATACACCCTTTGCCTGCTGTACCATACCTAGCAGGAATTACATAGATTAGCATTCAGGTGGGAGGCTTCGGTTGGACGCAATCATGAATTGCGTCGTTTACAGGGACGCCCCGTGTAGGCACATCTCCCACACGGTCCCCTCCCTAACCACTCACCTGTCAACCACATCCTAGAAGCTGCAAAAAATAAATTTAAAATCACAAACACTGGTCCACATGACAGCCCAGGGGCCCCAGGTCTCTCTCACTCACTGGGGCCCTCAAACCACCATGCGACACCTAGAGGGAAGTGTGGGCAAGCCCTGGACCTCTCACCTCCAGGGAACTCACCCCACCACCTCTAAACTGAATGCCAACTGCAACACACACAATTGCTAACTTCCAGTCAGAGCAATATCCTGCCTCTATCTGGCTAGCAGACGCTTGTCAGCCAATCAGGTGCACTGTCATACACCCTTTGCCTGCTGTACCATACCTAGCAGGAATTACATAGATTAGCATTCAGGTGGGAGGCTTCGGTTGGACGCAATCATGAATTGCGTCGTTTACAGGGACGCCCCGTGTAGGCACATCTCCCACACGGTCCCCTCCCTAACCACTCACCTGTCAACCACATCCTAGAAGCTGCAAAAAATAAATTTAAAATCACAAACACTGGTCCACATGACAGCCCAGGGGCCCCAGGTCTCTCTCACTCACTGGGGCCCTCAAACCACCATGCGACACCTAGAGGGAAGTGTGGGCAAGCCCTGGACCTCTCACCTCCAGGGAACTCACCCCACCACCTCTAAACTGAATGCCAACTGCAACACACACAATTGCTAACTTCCAGTCAGAGCAATATCCTGCCTCTATCTGGCCAGCAGACGCTAGTCAGCCAATCAGGTGCACTGTCATACACCCTTTGCCTGCTGTACCATACCTAGCAGGAATTACATAGATTAGCATTCAGGTGGGAGGCTAGGTATGGTACAGCAGGCAAAGGGTGTATGACAGTGCACCTGATTGGCTGACTAGCGTCTGCTGGCCAGATAGAGGCAGGATATTGCTCTGACTGGAAGTTAGCAATTGTGTGTGTTGCAGTTGGCATTCAGTTTAGAGGTGGTGGGGTGAGTTCCCTGGAGGTGAGAGGTCCAGGGCTTGCCCACACTTCCCTCTAGGTGTCGCATGGTGGTTTGGGGGCCCCAGTGAGTGAGAGAGACCTGGGGCCCCTGGGCTGTCATGTGGACCAGTATTTGTGTCCTGATCACTCCTCTCAGCTGCGTGCGCTAGGCTTCAAATCTCAAATTAAAAATTAAAACAAAAAAAAACAAATTTGTGCCAAAACAGCAGAATGAGAACAAGAACATCAGAAATCCCATCATGCTTTGCACAGCATCAATGGAAAAATGCCTGGGCAGTTTTCTTCTGTGCAGCTAAAAATGAGGCTTGGGTAAGAATAACAATGTTCTGATGCTGTGATACTGTTAAAGAAACACCAAGCCTTTTCAGTGCTGCTGAGTAGATTTTTAGTCTGGAGGTTCACTGTAAAAGGAGCAGGACCTATACACTATGTAAGATATACAGATAGAACATTTCTCCTCAGTAAGCACATCAGGTTTTCCTTCATAAGGAGTCTAAAAAACATCAAGTCCCATGAGAGTTAATCCTATGAATCTGTTGCACAATGTTCACAAATCCAAATATAGGGTCTAGCATGCTCAACTTCTTTACTCATACAGTCAAGTAAGGATACCTGGCCACACTCCCCTTACCACAGCTGGGGTGCACTCACTATCAAGCCACCAGAGCACTCGGGGGCAGCACAATCTCTTCTACAATATTCCAAAAGGATCAGCACACTCAAAAGATATGTTGCAAATATTATAGCTCTTTTAATGAAAAAACAGAATCCATAAAAAAATCACGTGTCAGACAAGGACCAGCAACCTGCAATAGATAGGTGTCATAGACACCCACAGTCATAGCTGGCCTTTGACCTGAGCGACTGGAGTGGTCGCTCAGGGCGCCGGCTTCCAAGGGGGCGTCTATAGCTGGCTACCTATACTGAGGGCACCTACACCTGACTTCCTATACTGGGGCACCTATAGCTGGCTACCTATACTGAGGGAGGGAACCTACTCCTGGCTACCTATACTGAGGGCACCTACACCTGACTTCCTATACTGGGGCACCTATAGCTGGCTATCTACACTGAGGGAGGGAACCTACTCCTGGCTACCTATACTGAGGGCACCAACACCTGACTTCCTATACTGGGGGCACCTATAGCTGGCTACCTACACTGAGGGAGGGAACCTACTCCTGGCTACCTATACTAAGGGCACCAACTCCTGACTTCCTATACTGGGGGCACCTATAGCTGGCTACCTACACTGAGGGAGGGAACCTACTCCTGGCTACCTATACTAAGGGCACCAACACCTGACTTCCTATCCTGGGGGCACCTATGTTTGGCTACCTATATTGAGGGAACCTGCACATGAGATCGTATACTGGGGGCACCTGTACCTGGCTACCTACCTATACTTACAGTAGTCTGAGGGCATGTTATTGGGGGAATGTTATTGGGGGGGAGGGGGGCGCACTGCCGCTATAACGTGTGGTGCAAATTGTCGATGCTGTGCTAGCATTCCAATTGGGGGGGGACCTAACTGTTCCACTGATTCTTTTTATTAACCTTCCTGGCGGTAACCCCGAATGTAGTTCGGGGTAAGCCGCGCAGGAGGTTTTCTCAGGCCCTGCTGGGCCGATTTGCTTAATTTTTGTTTTTTTGCTGAACGCAGCTAGCACTTTGCTAGCTGCATCAGCACACCGATCGCCGCTGCCCCGCGCTCGATCGCCGCTATCCGTCACGCCGCGCGGCCCCCCCCAGACCCCGTGCGCTGCCTGGCTAATCAGTGCCAGGCAGCGCTGAGGGGTGGATCGGGACTCCCAATGACGTCACAACATCGCTGACGTCGGTGACGTCATCCCGCCCCGTCACCATGGCGACGGGGGAAGCCCTCCAGGAAATCCCGTTCTTCCCAGAAGGCGATCAAAGTGGGCGGGGGGATGACCTTGGGCTCGCTACATGATTTAAAAAAAAAAAAAAAAAACTGCTGCGCTGCCTCCTGGCGGAAATCATTAGACCGCCAGGAGGGTTAATATTCCTGAAAGGTTCATTTTTAAATGTATTCAGGATAATGCACTTTTTCCATCCATTTTGTGGTTATTAAAAGTATTTTTCTATTATACATATGTGACGTGTCACGGAGATCTGAGCTTTGAGCTTTTAGCGTGATGCGCCACAGCTTCAAAATGGTTGGGAACCACTGTCCTAGGAGGTAAATCAGGAGAAAAGGTGAATTGCATATGGGCCTGTGTGTGTGTGAGTGTGTGCACATGTGAAGAGGATGAAGGGGGGGGGGGGGGGCAAAATCAGGTTTTGCTCAGGGCGCTGTGAAACCTAAGGCTGGCCCTGCCTACAGTCCCTCAAAATGCCAGCTGGTAGCCTTGGAATAGTTAGTTCATGAAGAGGTGATAGAGTCCAATGCAGCAGATAGTGTGTCTTGGATAATGGTGTCAGACATAGAGTTGGGCCTAACCTCCGATTTTAGGCTCGCGAACCGGGTTCGCGAACTTCCGCGGAAGGTTCGGTTCGCGTTAAAGTTCGCGAACTGCAATAGACTTCAATGGGGATGCGAACTTTGAAAAAAAAAATTATGCTGGCCACAAAAGTGATGGAAAAGATGTTTCAAGGGGTCTAACACCTGGAGGGGGGCATGGCGGAGTGGGATACACGCCAAAAGTCCCCGGGAAAAATCTGGATTTGACGCAAAGCAGCGTTTTAAGGGCAGAAATCACATTGAATGCTAAATGACAGGCCTAAAGTGCTTTAAAACATCTTGCATGTGTATACATCAATCAGGTAGTGTAATTAAGGTACTGCTTCACACTGACACACCAAACTCACCATGTAACGCACCGCAAACAGCTGTTTGTGTAGTGACGGCCGTGCTGGACTGGTGCGCACCATGGCGAGAGTGCAGGTTTTGGTGGCTTTACAGCCCATATGGTCGCCTGGCTGATGTAGCTGAATGACAGAACAGTGACTGTCCAGCTGATCAAATTTGGTCTGACCACAATGAAGCAACGACCTTATTATCTTTTGTGTGCCCCCCCGAGACACTCATCTAGGCGCCGGTCATTGCTTCATTGTGATACGCAAGCCCCTTCACCACGGCAAGGTAATGATCACGAAGGGGAATGGGCGCATGCACATGCCTTTTCTTTTGTTGTTGCAGCTGCCTGCAGTGCAGCCAGAAAAATTAGGCAGTCATGAACATGCACCAGAAAAATTATTACAGCGGCCGCTGCTAGCAGCGGCCTAAAAAATTCAGCAATCCGCCTGGAGTCCCGGACCCTGTTGGTGGTGGCAGAGAAGGTAGTCAAGCGGCCTGCAGGCAGACATGCTGTGTGGAGGGACTGGGAGCGACTTAGTCTTCTTGGGGCAGGCCAGGCAGCCAGTCACACGGCGTGCAGGCAGAGATGCTGTGTGTGCGGGGACTGACTTAGTCTTGGGACAGGCAGCAGCCCTCCGGGATCCATGCCTCATTCATTTTGATAAAGGTGAGGTACTTAACACTTTTGTGACTTAGGCGACTTCTCTTCTCGGTGACAATGTCTCCAGCTGCGCTGAAGGTCCTTTCTGACAGGACGCTTGCGGCAGGGCAGGAGAAAAGTTGGATGGCAAATTGGGACAGCTCTGGCCACAGGTCAAGCCTGCGCACTAAGTAGTTCAAGGGTTCCTCATCGCTGTTCACAGCAGTGTCTACATCCACACTTAAGGCCAGGTAGTCGGCTACCTGCCGTTCCAGGCGTTGGTGGAGGGTGGATCCGGAAGGGCTACGGCGAGGCGTTGGACTAAAGAACGTCCGCATGTCCGACATCACCATGAGATCGCTGGAGCGTCCTGTCTTTGACTGTGTGGACACGGGAGGAGGATTAGTGGCAGTGGTACCTTGCTGGCGTTGTGCTGTCACATCACCCTTAAAGGCATTGTAAAGCATAGTTGACAGCTTGTTCTGCATGTGCTGCATCCTTTCCACCTTCAGGTGAGTTGGTAACAGGTCCGCCACTTTGTGCCTGTACCGAGGGTCTAGTAGTGTGGCCACCCAGTACAGCTCATTCCCCTTGAGGTTTTTGATACGGGGGTCCCTCAACAGGCAGGACAGCATAAAAGATGACATATGCACAAAGTCGGATGTAGATGTACCATCCATCTCCTCTTGCTCTTCCTCAGTGACGTCACGTAAGTCAACCTCCTCCCCCCAGCCGCGAACAATACCACGGGAAGGTTGAGCAGCACAAGCCCCCTGCGACGCCTGCTGCGGTTTTTCTCCTGCCGCCGTCCCCTCCTCCTCCTCCTCCTCCCCCAAAGAAACACCTTGCTCATCATCCTCTGAGTCTGACTCGTCTTCTGCACACGACTTCTCTTCTTCCTCCTCCTCCTCCCCCCTCTGTGCTGCCGCAGGTGTTTAGGAAACAGCTGGGTCTGATGAAAATTGGTCCCATGCCTGTTCCTGCCGTAACGGTTCCTGGTCACGCTCATTCGCAGCTTCATCCGCCACTCTACGCACAGCACGCTCCAAGAAGTAAGCGTAGGGAATTAAGTCGCTGATGGTGCCTTCACTGCGGCTCACCAGGTTGGTCACCTCCTCAAACGGCCGCATGAGCCTGCATGCATTTTTCATCAGTGTCCAGTTGTCGGGCCAGAACATCCCCATCTTCCCAGACTGTTTCATTCTACTGTAGTTGTAGAGGTACTGGGTGATGGCTTTCTTATGTTCTAGCAGGCGGGAGAACATGAGCAGGGTCGAATTCCAGCGAGTCGGGCTATCGCAAATCAGGCGTCTCACCGGCAAGTTGTTTTTCCGCTGAATTTCCGCAAAGCGTGCCATGGCTGTGTAAGACCGCCTCAAATGCCCACAGAACTTCCTGGCCTGCTTCAGGACATCCGCTAAGCCAGGGTACTTTGACACAAATCTTTGAAGAACTAGATTCATGACATGTGCCATGCAGGGTATGTGTGTCAGCTTCCCCATATGCAAAGCGGCAAGCAGATTGCTGCCGTTGTCGCACACCACGTTGCCTATCTCCAGGTGGTGCGGGGTCAGCCACTCATCCACCTGTTTCTTAAGAGCAGCCAGGAGAGCTGCTCCAGTGTGACTCTCCGCTATGAGACAAGACATGTCTAAGATGGCGTGACACCGTCGTACCTGGCATGCAGCATAGGCCCTGCGGAGCTGGGGCTGTGTAGCTGGAGAGGAGAACTGCCACTCAGCCAAGGAGGAGGAGGACAGCGAAGAGCATGTAGCAGGAGGAGAGGAGGTGGCAGGAGGCCTGCCTGCATGCCGTGGAGGTGTCACAATTTGGTCCACTGCGCCCTGCTTGCCATCGTTCACCACCAGGTTGACCCAATGGGCTGTGTACGTAATGTAGCAGCCCTGCCCATGCTTGGCAGACCAGGCATCCGTGGTCAGGTGTACCCTTGACCCAACGCTCTTCGCAAGAGATGACACCACTTGCCTCTCAACTTCACGGTGCAGTTAGGGTATGGCCTTTCTAGAAAAATAAGTGCGGCCTGGCATCTTCCACTGCGGTGTTCCGATGGCCACAAATTTACGGAAGGCCTCAGAGTCCACCAGCCGGTATGGTAACAGCTGGCGAGCTAACAGTTCCACCACGCCAGCTGTCAGACGCCGGGCAAGGGGGTGACTGGCCGAAATTGGCTTCTTCCGCTCAAACATTTCCTTCACGGACACCTGACTGCTGCTGTGGACAGAGGAGCAGGAAGCGCTCAAGGGCAGAGGCGGAGTGGAGGAGGGTGCCTGTGAAGGTGCAAGGGAGAAAGCGGCAGAAGCAGATGATGCACCTGAAGGAGGAAGAGGAGAAGGAGGGTGACTTTTCTTTTGTGTGCTGCTGCTGCTTTTGCTCAAGTGGCCATCCCATTGCTGTTTGTGCCTTTTCTCCAGGTGCCTTCGTAAGGCACTTGTCCCTACGTGAGTGTTGGCCTTTCCACGGCTCAATTTTTGTTGGCAGAGCGAACAGATGGCTTTGCTCCGATCTGAGGCACACACATTAAAACATTTCCACACCGCTGAGCCACCCTGGGATGTGGGCACTATGGGGACCTCAGCAGCTGATGCTGAAGGGCAAGTTGGCTGGCTGTACATAGGTGGCGATACATGGGGCCGGACACTGCCACCAGCTGTTTCTGACGAAGAGCTGCCCCAGCTTCTTTCAGCAACTTCTCTCCTCCTACTACTCTCTGACTCCCCCTCTGAACTTTCCCCCTCTTCATCTCCTCTATTGGGAACATACAGAGGATCCGTATCATCGTCATCATCGTAATCATCCTGCCCAGCTTCGCTTGCCTCAGAAAAATCCAAACATGCAACATCAGTAGGTCCTTCATTCTCCTTACACGTTACATCCATAGTGTTGCCGCGTAACTCAGACATATGAGCTGGTGAAAATTCATCTGGCTGTAACAACAATGGCTGTGCATCAGTGATTTCACCACTAAATAATTCTTGCGAAGTGTCAAATGCAGCGGAAGTGGTGCTAGTAGTAGCGCTGGTGGCTGAGCAAGATGAGATGTTCTGTGTCGCTAAATACTCAACCATGTCCTGACAATCTTGGGAGGTGATGGGACCAATAGATAAGAACCTGGAGAGCCACCACTTATATTACTTGTGCAACTTCATAATAAGGAGCCAGCGAGATCACTCATATCCTAACACACAAAACAATTTGAATCTGCTGTCTCATGCACATATAAATATTTTAATATTGCCTTGGCTGCATCTGGTTGTATCACACACATTAAAATCAAACACATTAAAAACAACTACCTGGCCAGGAGTGCTAACAATTATTAAAGGGACCTGACCGACTCAATTTGTGCAGTAAATTGCCCAGCCTTAGCCTATGCAAAAAAACTGCACTGAGATCGATCAATTTGGTCCTCTGCCACCACCTGAACACCACACACACTGTGAGATATTGGGCCTATAGATGTAACTACGCAATATATAGATCCTCCAATCGAGTTCCGGCTGCTAGGGGCTTTGAGCTGGATGGTGGACTTGTGGCTGACACTCTGGGAAGGCACTATTCCATTAAAGCACGGTCATTCGCTAAGCTGCTGCACAAGCCAATTCCATGGAAAGATACAGACGCCATATATACTTGCATGCTTGATGGTAAGCTCCAGCTCACATAGCTGTTGGACCTGCAGTGCACTGGGTCAGTGATGTTTTTCTTCGCTGCAATCGTGACAGCGTTGATAGTCACTTGCGTCCAGCTGGTCCGCCGCTGCCACAAACTCATCCGGGGATCCCTAGCGTGTTAGGTAGAGTATCGCACCGGAGTGCTCGCGCTGGCCATCCACGTGTAATGCCGGCACGCTGAGCGATACTCTACCTAACACGCTAGGGATCCCCAGATGAGTTTGTGGCAGCGGCGGACCAGCTGGACGCAAGTGACTATCAACGCTGTCACGATTGCAGCGAAGAAAAACATCACTGACCCAGTGCACTGCAGGTCCAACAGCTATGTGAGCTGGAGCTTACCATCAAGCATGCAAGTATAGATGGCGTCTGTATCTTTCCATGGAATTGGCTTGTGCAGCAGCTTAGCGAATGACCGTGCTTTAATGGAATAGTGCCTTCCCAGAGTGTCAGCCACAAGTCCACCATCCAGCTCAAAGCCCCTAGCAGCCGGAACTCGATTGGAGGATCTATATATTGCGTAGTTACATCTATAGGCCCAATATCTCACAGTGTGTGTGGTGTTCAGGTGGTGGCAGAGGACCAAATTGATCGATCTCAGTGCAGTTTTTTTGCATAGGCTAAGGCTGGGCAATTTACTGCACAAATTGAGTCGGTCAGGTCCCTTTAATAATTGTTAGCACTCCTGGCCAGGTAGTTGTTTTTAATGTCTTTGATTTTAATGTGTGTGATACAACCAGATGCAGCCAAGGAGGTGATGGGACGTGCCTTCTTCCGAGCACTGTACTGTGGGCCAGGTCCACACGAAATTACATTTACACGACCTCGCACAGACCTGCCGGGTGGCCTTCCTCTGGCTCTGGCACTACCTCTTCCTCTACCTGTTTTGTCCATATCGGGTATGCATGGAGTGGTATATCACACTGCGTGCACTCACATAGGTAGGTGGGTTCACTTAACTGCACAGGTATGCGCACTGATGCGGTGGGTTCACTGAACAGAACAAGTATGCAGTGGCAGGTTCACTGAACAGAACAGGTATACAGTGGCGGGTTCACTGAACAGAACAGGTATACAGTGGCGGGTTCACTGAACACAACAGGTATGCAGTGGCGGGTTCACAGAACAGGTATACAGTGGCGGGTTCACTGAACAGAACAGGTATACAGTGGCGGGTTCACAGAACAGGTATACAGTGGCAGGTTCACTGAACAGAACAGGTATACAGTGGCGGGTTCACTGAACACAACAGGTATGCAGTGGCGGGTTCACTGAACAGGTATACAGTGGCAGGTTCACTGAACAGAACAGGTATATAGTGGCGGGTTCACTGAACACAACAGGTATGCAGTGGCGGGTTCACAGAACAGGTATACAGTGGCAGGTTCACTGAACAGAACAGGTATACAGTGGCGGGTTCACTGAACACAACAGGTATGCAGTGGCGGGTTCACTGAACAGGTATACAGTGGCAGGTTCACTGAACAGAACAGGTATATAGTGGCGGGTTCACTGAACACAACAGGTATGCAGTGGCGGGTTCACTGAACAGAACAGGTATACAGGGGCAGGTTCACTGAACAGAACAGGTATACAGTGGCGGGTTCACTGAACAGAACAGGTATGCAGTGGCGGGTTTACTGAACAGAACAGGTATACAGTGGCAGGTTCACTGAACAGAACAGGTTTACAGTGGCAGGTTCACTGAACACAACAGGTATGCAGTGGCGGGTTCACTGAACAGGTATACAGTGGCAGGTTCACTGAACAGAACAGGTATACAGTGGCGGGTTCTCTGAACACAACAGGTATGCAGTGGTGGGTTCACAGAACAGGTATGCAGTGGCAGGTTCACTGAACAGGTATGCAGTGGCAGGTTCACTGAACAGGTATGCAGTGGTGGGTTCACTAAACAGTTATGCAGTGGTGGGTTCACTGAACAGGTATGCAGTGGTGGGTTCACAGTACAGGTATGCAGTGGTGGGTTCACAGAACAGGTATGCAGTGGCAGGTTCACTGAACAGAACAGGTATGCAGTCAGGAACAAGCTAAGCCTAACTAATCTTTCCCTATGAGAGACAGTCTGCAGCAGCTCGCCCTACTCTCACTAATGCAGGCACACGAGTGAGCGTAATGGCCGCCGCTGCCTGCCTTTTATAAGGGGGGGTGGGGCTCCAGGGGCTAGTGTAGCCTAATTGGCTACACTGGGCCTGCTGACTGTGATGTAGAGGGTCAAAGTTGACCCTCATGGTGCATTATGGGGCGAACCGAACTTCCACAATACTTCGCCTGCGGGACGCGAACGCGAAGCACGGAAGTTCGCATGGAACCGTTCGCAGGCGAACCGTTCGGCCCAACTCTAGTCAGACACTGGCCTAGAGCTGTTCCGGGCATCCGCCCATCCTCAAGCCGAACAATGTGCACTTAAATGTAAACCTACTCACCGATTCCTTAAAGGATACTGCAGCCGAAAGGCTGCTGAGAGATAAAAACTGCAATGTGTAGGGAAAGAAAAGTACATACTCACCGCTCCCCTCGCTCCCTGCCGTCGGGTCCCGCTCGTCAGCCACAGCTCCCGGTACTGGCCGACTCTCCTGACCCCTGACCCGGACATACTGCGCCGCGCATGCGCAGTATGTCCTGTAATCTTCGCTTCTGGCGTCGCATCATGACGCCAGAAGTACAGACACTCCCCCGCCTCCTGCGTGTGCGCTCCAGCGGCTCCACTTTAAAGTTTTAAAGTGGAGCCGCTGGAGAGCACACGCAGGAGGCGGGGGAGTGTCCGTACTTCTGGCGTCATGATGCGACGCCAGAAGCGAAGATTACAGGACATACTGCGCATGCGCGGCGCAGTATGTCCGGGTCAGGGGTCAGGAGAGTCGGCCAGTACCGGGAGCTGTGGCTGACGAGCGGGACCCGACGGCAGGGAGCGAGGGGAGCGGTGAGTATGTACTTTTCTTTCCCTACACATTGCAGTTTTTATCTCTCAGCAGCCTTTCGGCTGCAGTATTCTTTAAATAACCAAATTCAACCAATCATAGAAAACCAATAAAATTCAAACTGACCAATCACTGACCTTTCCAGGAGAGGACCTGAGGGGAGACTGTGGACACTGTGAAAATTACATGACCTAATGAATATGTATGCCACGGGTAGACCGGGAGGAGACAATCACTGCCCGCCCCCACGACCAGCACATGTGCAGATTCAACCAATAGAGAAAGAAGGAATAGAATCAACATTGTGGTTGTCATGGTATCATTACAAAACATTACCCCCAATAGATCCCAGAACTAATCATCAGGGGATCACTGGGGATAGTACTCACCAAACATCAGCATGGAACCATCCACAGAGTGGTAGGGAACTCTCCGATACCACAAATGGTTGATCCTTGACATTAAATCTGAAAAAAGGCTATACCTTGCTATCTCCAGTGAAAAAAAGACACCCCAGCACCCATTGGGCAGTATCCTCATGTGGGGGAAGTCATGTGGTTGTCCCAGCGACCACATGACCAGCATCACATGATTGTATGATATGCGTACGTATTTACGCATCAGTTGTAAAACTGTTGTAATACCCAAAATTTCAGATCAGACACCAAATGTCTATGTGCTCGAATAGCTAAATCTATTTTGTGTGTCCTCCTAATTGTATATTTGTGAGAGGGCATTCTGTCCCTGACACTCTGAGTGGTCTCTCCAACATAGAAAAGCCCACAATGGCATATTATGCACTGCACACCTGTCTCCAACAGCTAATGTGCACTGGGCAGTGGACACATAGAACAGCAATACAATAATAGCAAGACAAAACAAAACCAGCCCTTACAAGGGCTATTGGGGGAACTATTGTAGCACTAGCAGCACTGCACACCTGTCTCCAACAGCTAAAGTGCACTGGACAGTGGACTCACAGAACAGAAGTATAATAATAGCAAGAGAAAAAAAAAAACAGCCCTTACAAGGGCTATTGGGTGAGCTAGACAGTGAACAAGTACTGTAGCAGCAGCAATAAGAGCACTTAACCCAGAGAACAGCAGCTAACTATGCTATCCTTCTCAGCACAGCACAGCTCTACCTGCTCTCTACCTAGCACAGCAAACAAATGCAGAATGGAAAATGGTTGCCATGCTGGTGTTTTTATGGAGGGGGGGGGAGGGGGTTCCAGGAGGGAGGGAAGCCTGAGTGGCTGCTATGTCTACTGACACTGAGGTGAGTGGTCACTTTTTTGCTCCATGCACATGTAGGGGGCGGATCGCCGGTGGGCGAATGGTCGATGAGAACTGTCCCCGATGGACAGTTTGGGCCATCTCTAGTCACCAGGTGACAGCTACTCTCCTGCCAGCTTTCTGTCTAACAGATCAATGAATACATAAATTACAGTTAGTTTCAACAGCACTCCTCATTGTCTAGTGGTTCTCCTCTTTCTCCATGTTATAGCTTTTCTGGTGTCTAATGGTTCCCACCCTCCACCATATAGGTTCCCTGGTGTCTAGTGACTCCACCTGCCTCCCCATTTGGCTTTCTTAGTGTGTAGTGCTCCTTCCCTCCCTCTACCATAAAGTATCATCTGTTGTCTAGTGGCCTTTTGTCCATTAAAAAAAAAAAAAAAAAAAAAATTATCCCCTGGGTGAAAAATGTAGAGCAGGGACAAGGAACCCCACAAATATAAAATTATTAAAAACTGTTTAACCTTCCTGGCGGTAACCCCGAACATAGTTTTTTTTTTGCTGAACGCAGCTAGCACTTTGCTAGCTGCGTCAGCACGCCGATCGCTGACGCCCCGTGCCGATTCGCCGCTATCTGCGCCGCTGAAGATCCCCCCCCCTAGACCCCTGCGCTGCCTGGCCTATCAGCGCCAGGCAGTGCTAAGGGGTGGATCGGGTCTCCCTTAGATGTCATGACGTCGGTGACGTCATCCCGCCCCGTCGCCATGGAGACGGGGGAAGCCCTCCAGAAAATCCCGTTCTTTGAACGGGATTTCCTGATCGCCTATCGCTGGAGGCGATCGGAGGGGCTGGGGGATGCCGCTGAGCAGCGGCTATCATGTAGCGAGCCCTAGGCTCGCTACATGATTTAAAAAAAAAAGAAAAAAAAAACCGGCAGCGTTGCCCCATGGCGGTTTTTAATAGACCGCCAGGAGGGTTAAAAGGTACCGTATATGTTGGCTTACCTAAAGAGGACAGCACCAATTACTTAACTACCTAAAGACCGCGTCATGCCAATGGGCGTGACTCCAGCAGCAGCCACCTGACCACCTAATGCCAATTGGCGTCAGGTCCTGGGGTCGGCTACTGTAGGAGATCTCGCGCAGACTGTGCGCACATCTCCTGCTTGGTATGCGAAGCTCTGCTCTGCCTTTAGTCTTCCAGCGGCTATAGCCGCTCGGGAGACTGTTAGATGGTGAAACCGCCGTCCTTTTACTTGGTACAGCAGTGCGATCTGCAGCAGCGCTGTACTAGGGACAGCTGCGTGACACGGCTGTCCCCTCTGTTTCTATGGAAGTGATCATAGGCTGATTGGCTGGCAGGGGGAGGGAGGGGAATAGTAAAGAATATTATTAATATAAAGAAATACATATTTATATAAAAAAAACACCTGGGGGGGGGGGGGGCGATCAGACCCCACCAACAGAGAGCTCTGTTGGTGGGGAGAAAGGGTGGGGGGAATCACTTGTGTGCTGAGTTATACGGCCCTGCAGCTTTGCCTTAAAGCTGCAGTGGCCAATTTCACTAAACATAGCCTGGTCTTTGGGGGGGGGGGGGGGGGTTACCACTGCGTTCCTCAAGTGGTTAAAAGTAAAAACAAAAAAAAACTGTACCATAGACGAGGCATATCTTGGGCAACACCCCGCTTCCTCAGGTAAAAAAAATTGTGCAATGATCCACCTTATCAGGAGTAACGATGTGGCCACCTGTGGTAAATGTAAGAGTGTAAATTGGGCTGAGGAAAGATTTTACAATGGGCAACTAGTGACTAAATCATTAATAACAGAATCACGTAAATAATACACAATTTTAATCAAAGATCAAAGTTCCTCTTAAAAAAAAAAATAAGTTCCACTCCTATTGTGTGTTTTGTTATAATAAGACATCTGTTTTCATATAAGTGGTATCTTTTTTTTTTTTTTTTTTTAGAGCAGTTCAGTACAGAAAAAAGTTACTTAAAGAAGACGCACCTTGTGGCTATACTTAGAGCAATGAGAAGACTATGACACTGAACTGAATAAAAAGAGAAGGGAGAGGAGAGGAGATGACACTGACACTGATTCTCTGCTCAGATGCTGCTGGTGCTTGTGCTGCATTTTACTACCCGACTAACAGGCTATGATATATTCTACAAAACTACAGATGTGTTCTGTTCATTTAAACTTAGCTTGTTTAAGATTATTCTGTTCATGACCTTTTATACAATCAGGGCTGACTGGTGGTCTCTCTCTGAACATGGCAACAGTAGAAGGGAAGTACAAAGTTATGCAGATTTTTATCAAGAAGGGGACTTTATCATTGGTGGGCTGCTGTCATTGCAAACTGATTTATATCCGCCATCAACCAAGAGCTTCCTGCAGCCAATAAAGTGTAAATTGTAAGTGGAATTTTCTACTGTATTTCAAAGGAGTTAACAGTGAGAAGTGAGAATACAGGAATTCTGACTCAGGCTTAATAGACATGAAATATGGTTTATGTACCTGAAATATGTACAGCTTATTATGCCAAACCTCAGTTTTCTGCTGCATTTGAAGTTTTTTTTTAATATTCAGTATTTACAATAGGACTGCCATCTTCCACAGCACATTACAGAGTCAAATCTTGTCACTAACTGTTCCTCAAAGAGGCTTACAGTTTAATCCCCATCATCCTCTATAATAAAACCTAACTGTCCCTGTGTCATCCTTCCTTTCCTTGGCTGTGTGTCTGTGGTTTTTTTGTACTGCACATTTGAGCAGTACAGACAGCCATTAGGACAGGAGGACAGGCCAAGGAGACGGGCGGACAGGTGCGGCGGCGGTGCGGCGACTAACTGGCGGTGGCATGAAGAGATCTATAGCTCGTTTTTAAACGGGCTTACTTCAACTAGTAAGGTCATAAGATCATTGTGGTCTAGGGCAAATTATTATTATCTTAGATTGGGTTTGTCTTGATTACTAGTGGTGCTCGTCCGGATTCCGGGTGTCCGAACTACCCAAATAATCCAAACTTTTTCCACTATCCGAACTTTGAATAGCAATTATTGTGTTTTAAAATCTGAATAGCATTATGCAACAAACTTGGATTTCCCATCTGAGAGAGAGAGAGAGGAGAGGGAGAGAGGGAGAGGGAGAGAGAGGAAGAGAGAGAGAGGAAGAGAGAGAGAGAGAGACAGAGAGAGAGAGAGACAGAGAGAGAGAGAGAAAGAGGAGAGAGGAAGAGAGAGAGAGAGAGGAGAGGGAGAGGGAGAGAGGAAGAGAGAGAGAGAGAGAGAGAGAGACAGACAGAGAGAGAGAGGAGAGAGGAAGAGAGAGAGGAGAGGGAGAGAGAGACAGGAAGAGAGAGAGAGGAAGAGAGAGAGAGAGAGAGAGAGAGAGAGGAAGAGAGAGAGAGGAGAGGGAGAGAGAGAGAGGAAGAGAGAGAGAGGAAGAGAGAGAGAGAGAGAGAGACAGAGAGAGAAAGAGAGAGAGAGAGAGAGAGAGAGAGAGAGAGAGAGAGAGAGAGAGAGGGAGAGACCTTCAAAATGGATTTTGACCATTTGAAGAGACTTTTGGAAGCATTTTAAAGTGAACTAAGCAGCTCATGGCTTGAAATAGCTGCAAGGGCTGCCATTGTTCAGAAGCTCAACCCCTGCTGTTTTACAACTAGCATTGTCCAGGCTAGGTGTGAAATTCTTCAACTGTAACTGATGTTTTCTGTTTGAAGTACAATGGGGTTTGTTTGTGGTCAGTTAAGTCTAATGAGGTGATTTCTTATCTGTGTTCCACAATCTCCTGCTCAGCGATCGCAGGTCCTTTGCGGACGGACAAAGTGGCTCTTTTAACCCTTAGATGTAAAAATATGAGGTAAATTGAAAGTTTTTTTAAATAATAAACCACATTTTTAGAATGCATTTTTAATTTGCTATAGAGCTGCCCTGGGTGTTAAAAATGATGCTCGGCTCACTTTAAGCCATTTTCAGGTCACTTCCAGTTTGCTATCTGGATATCCGAATCCGGACGGATATTGGCGTCGGAAATCCGAGTTTACTCTGATAACAAAAAGTTTGGATTCGGATATCAGATTCGGATCCGGATACCTTGGTATCCGGATCCGGATCAATTCGGATTTTGAAAAGAGGTATCCGAGCATCCCTGTTGATTACACTGATTTTAATTAGTCTGATGTGGTGTGAAAAAAAAATCTGCACAAATGCAACTTTTCAAAGTTCAATATCTCCTTAAATGAAGACTATTGATTAACATGTTTTTTAATCTGGGCTGGGAATAGTTTGTGTAAGTACTGCTGTATACCTGCTTTTCTCTTTGTTTATGGTTCTCAAATTCTTTTCACAGTTCAGTGAGGGAGGGTTGGGGGAGGAAGGATACTTCTTTCTACATTAACCAGAAGCCCGCCATCAGGGGGGGACAACAAGGAGTCCCGTGATGGGCCCGGGGCCTGCAGGGGGGCCTCGCCCGCCTAAACACCCCCCCCTCACCCCTGGACGCCGCTGCGCCGCTGCCTGCATCAGACCTCAATCAGCGGGCGACCACTGTGCGGGCGCTAGGACCTAGCAGACACCGCACTTATATGCGGAAGTGACATCATTTCCGCATATAGAGTGTGGTGCGTCCATGCGCCCGCTCTAACTGGTCGGGTCACCCGCTGATCGAGGTCTGATGCTGGGCTGCTGCTGGGAGGTGAGAGGGAAGCCCGTCATTCACTATCTAACCTGGGGGGTCCCTGTCACTCACTATATTACCTGGGGGGCGTCTGTCACTCACTATCTAACCTGGGTGGCCCATGTCATTTACTATCTAACCTGGGGGGCGCCTGTCACTCACTATCTAACCTGGGGGGCCCCTGTCACTCACTATCTAACCTGGGGGGCCCCTGTCACTCACTATCTAACCTGGGGGGTCCCTGTCACTCACTATCTAACCTGGGGGGCGCCTGTCACTCACTATCTAACCTGGGGGGCCCCTGTCACTCACTATCTAACCTGGGGGGCCCCTGTCACTCACTATCTAACCTGGGGGGTCCCTGTCACTCACTATCTAACCTGGGGGGCGCCTGTCACTCACTATCTAACCTGAGGGGCGCCTGTCACTCACTATCTAACCTGGGGGGCCCCTGTCACTATTTAACCTGGGGTGCACCTGTCACTCACTATCTAACCTGGGGGGCCCCTGTCACTCACTATCTAACTGGGGGGGGGGGGTGTCACTCACTATCTAACCTGGGGGTGCCTGTCACTCACTATCTAACCTGGGGGGCCCCTGTCACTATATAACCTGGGGGCCCAGTCACTCACTACCTAATCTGGGGGTCCCTGTCACTCACAACCTAATCTGGGGGTCCCTGTCACTCACTACCTAACCTGGGGGTCCCTGTCAGAATTCAGAATCCAGGTGAGAGGTGTCTACCATTTTAAGCCTATTTATGTGAAAATGCTGTCTATTTATGTGCTTCATGACTGCTGAATTTGTCTTGTTGGTAGGGATGGTCGGAAATGCCAATTTCCGATTCCGCGGCAATTCCGCGTTCCGCCATTGCCAAATACAGATTCCGCTTTCCGCTACCAATTTCCGCATTCTAATGCGGAATTTCCGCCGGAAATCGCGTAAATTCCGCCCGACTTTAACATCGATTTTCTTAAAAACTATAAGGTCTTTGAAAACTTTTTTTTGCATCTTGTTCAGAAGATTCAGTTTAATAATCCCCTGAAAATTTGGTGTTTCTAGGACATACGGGGGCTTTTCTATTAACCGTTAAAGTCAGCGGATTTTTCCTGTAATGTAAATGCAGAAAATAGGCAGAAGCAGATTTTCAGCATTTACATTACAGTAAAAATCCACCGACTTTAGTGGTTATTAGCAAAGCCCCCGTAAGTCCTAGAAACACCAAATTTTCAGGGGTTATTAAACTGAATCTTGTGAACAAGATGCAAAGAAAAGTTTTCAAAAAGACCTTATAGTTTTTTAGAAAATCAATGTTAAAGTGGGGCGGAATTTCCGCGATTTCCGGCGGAAGTCCGCCCAACACACTTGCATTACTGACTTCCACATTCCGATGCGGAAATGCAATTTCCGAACGGAATTTCGGAAATTACATTTCCGCGGAATCCGAATGAGCATCCCTACTTGTTGGGGGCCTAATGATCGCTGAATTTGTCTTGTTGGGGGCCTCATGATTGCTGAATGTGTCTTGTTGGGGGCCTCATGATTTGTTGGGGGCCTCAGGATTACTGAATTTGTCTTGTTGGGGGCCTCATGATTTGTTGGGGCCTCAAGATTACTGAATTTGTCTTGTTGGGGGCCTCATGACTTGTTGGGGCCCTCATGATTTGTTGGGGGCCTCATGATTGCTGAAATTGTCTTGTTGGGGGCCTCATGATTTGTTGGGGGCCTCATGATTGCTGAATTTGTCTTGTTGGGGTCCTCATGATTGCTGAATTTGTCTTGTTGGGGGCCTCATGATTGCTGAATTTGTCTTGTTGTTGGTCACACGATTGCTGACTGTGAGACTATGGGGAAAGCTGAATCATCATCATATGAGGGGGGGGGGGGGCAGGACTGATGATTTGTGAGGGGCCCCAACATTTCTGATGGCGGCCCTGATTAACCACATGTGTACTTTATATTGTTAGCAGATGACAGCTCTCACTAGCTGAAACTGCAGCTGCCTGTGTCTGTGAGGGCTGGTGCACACCAAGGGTTCTGAGCATTTTTTAAAACTCTTGCAGGCTGAAAACCGCTTGGCTAATGTATTGCAATGGGCTGGTGCACACCAGAGCGGTTAGTTTTTTGCCTAAGCGCAAACTCGGGCCCTGCAGCATTTTTGCTGATTTCTGAGGCATTTCTGTGTCTATGTTAAAGTATAGGAAAGTGGAAAACCGCTCTGAAAAATGCTAGATCAGAGCGGTTTTCCAAGAGTTTTTGTTACAGAAGCTGTTCAGTTACAGCACTACTATAACAAAATATAAAATTTGCTACACAAAAACGCTCCAAAAATGCTAGGCATGTTTAGAAAACCTCTCTAAACATGCCTAGAATCGCTTTGAAAAACAGCCTCAGGCCCAGTGCACACCAAAACCTCTAGCAGATCATCAAAACGCCAGTGGTTTTTGGAGCAGATTTCTGAGCGATTCTAGGCATGTGTAGAGGAGTTTTCTAAACATGCTGAGCGTTTTTGGGAGCATTTTTGTGTAGCAGATTAATAATAATGTTACAGTAAAAGCTGTTACTGAACAGCTTCTGTAACAAAACGCCTGCAAAACCGCTCTGATGTAGCATTTTCCAGAGCAGTTTGCGTTTTTCCTATACTTTATATTGAGGCAGAAACGCTTCTGCAAACCGCAAACGTGCAGCAGGAGGCACGTCTGCGGTTTGCTAAAAACCTCAAACTGCTGGTGTGCACCATCCCATTGAAATACATTAGCCAAGCGGTTTCACAGGGGGATGCGGTTGGTGGATCGCTGCTAAAATCGCTCGGTGTGCTCTGGGCCTCAAAAACCGCTAGCATTTGCGGATTGGCTAGCAGTTTTGGTGTGCACTGACCTTGAGAGAGCAGAGGATCGCCAAAACATCTGACTACCTCCTCTGTAAGGGCCAGGGCACACCAAAAAGTGCTAGCATAATCACAAACGCTCAGCGCTTTTTGACGTGACTTTTATAGGGGATTCTGGACATGTGCCATTTTCTAAGCCTGCCTAGTGATTTTTTTTTGTTTTGTTGCAGTAGAGCTGTAACTGGACAACTGAACAAAAATGCTTGGAAAATCGCTCTGATTTTCCACTTTCCTATACGTAACATTGAGGCTGAATCGCCCTAGAGACCAGCAGAAATGCTGCAGGACCCACGTTTGCGTTTGGGAAAACAATCTCATCGCTTTGGTGTTCTCCATCCAGGGCTGGCCCTAGACTTTTTGCCGCCTGAGGCAAAATTTTAAAAAATCAAGGCCCCCCCGCCTGTGGGTGGGGGGCCACCTGCCAAGCTGGAGGAGTAGCGGGCAGAAAGGAGGTATTGGGCCTAGCGGTGGGAAGGGGGGGTCGGACCCCCCCTCCCTCGCCTGAGTCCCTCGATCTGCGCTCCCCTCCAGCTGTAAATAGTTAAGTACCAGCGTATAGATTAAGAGGCAACGGGCGGGGATCACTCACCTTTTCCGCGTTCCAAAGTGCGCTCCACTGACGTCACTTCCTGCAACGCCGTCCACTTACCATAGAGTGGGTGGCATTGCAGGAAGTGACGTCAGTGGAGCGCTCGCTGGAACACAGAAGAGGTGAGTGATCCCCGCCCGTTGCCTCTTAATCTACACACTGGTACTTAACTATTTACAACTGGAAGGGAGCGCAGATCGCACCACTAGGCCCAATAGCCCCTTTCTGCCCGCTACTCCTCCAGCTCGGCGGGCGGCCCCCCACCCACGGACAGGTGGGTGCCGCCCCCCCAGATGTGCTGCCTGAGGCAAATGTTTCACCCCGCCTCATGAGCGGGCCGGCCCTGTCTCCATCTCATTCAAATACATTAGCCAAGCACTTTTCAAAGTGCTGGCATTTTTAAAAGTGCCCAGAAGCGCTCTTGGTGTGCACCAGCCCCGAGTCTTATGGGTGAAAAGCGCTTTATAAAGGTTATTGTATTGTACTATTGTATTGTGGCTGGGAACAGACTAGGCGCTGCGTGAAAGCTTGCGTTTTGCTGCATATGCACTTGTGCATTTTATGTGCATTTCGAGGGCGTTTGTGTTTCATACATGTATTTTTCTTGTGTTTTGCTTGTGGCTTAATGCATTTGCGTTTCGCACATATAAGTCGCAAATACGTTTTTGTGCGTTTTGTATGCGTTTTTTATATGCATTCTGTGCAAATCCCTAGGAAGTGAACAGGAAGTGGAAATACATAATCAAACAAAAAAAAAAAAGTATAAAAAAAAGCATATAAAACGCTATACCCTTGCGTCACCATTGACATACATTAGGTGCAATTTAGATGCGTTTTGAAAAAATATGCAGCAAGTTCAACGTTTTCTAAAACGCACATTGCAGAAGGCGCACATATACGATTTTTCATGCGTCCCATTTAGAGTTGGGCCGAACCTCCGATTTTAGGTTTGCGAACCCTGTTCGCGAACTTCCGCGAAAGGTTCGGTTCGCGAAAAAGTTCGCGAACCGCCATAGACTTCAATGGGGAGGCGAACTTTCAAAGTTTTAAAAAATTCTATCAACTGGAAAAATGATAGAAAACATGTTTCAAAAGCTCTAATACCTGGAGCCACACCTAATTGAGTGAAATACACATCACTGCTGGAGGACCCACCCACCTCCAAGCAAGGTCCTTTATACCATTTGCCTACCTACACTAATTAGTTATGGGACAGCTGGTACACACTCTGCTAGGGAGATTTTAATTCCTCCCTCCTCCCTTCTACCCTTCTACCTATTCCCTCCTTCCTCCTACCAGAGGGAGGAGGGTCTCTTCTGCCAGGGAATTATACTATTTTAAAAACCAGTATACATCATACCATAGCTGGTACATCATACCATAGCTGGGAATACATACATGAGTATACATCATACCATAGCTGGGAATCGAACCCAGATCTCACTGTGTGGTGGACACGTCACCCTAAGCACTGTACCACTACAGAAGTAAGTGAAGCTAGCCTAAAATTTAACATTTATGCTCAATGCAATAGAACCATTAGGTTGCTTAAAGGAGAACTGTAGTGAGAGGTATATGGAGGCTGCCATATTGATTTCCTTTTAAGCTATACCAGTTGCCTGGCAGCCCTGCTGATCTATTTGGCTGCAGTAGTGTGAATCACACCAGAAACAAGCATGCAGCTAATCTTGTAAGATCTTACAAAAATGTCAAACACCAGATCATACCATAGCTGGGAATCAAACCCAGATCTCACTGTGTGGTGGGCACGTCACCCTAAGCACTGTACCACTACAGAAGTAAGTGAAGCTAGCCTAAAATTTAACATTTATGCTCAATGCAATAGAACCATTAGGTTGCTTAACCTCCTTAGCGGTAACCCCGTGTGTGACACGGGGTAAGCCGCCGGAGGGTGCCGCTCAGGCCCTGCTGGGCCGATTTACATAATTTTTTTTTGCTGGACGCAGCTAGCACTTTGCTAGCTGCGCCAGCACCCCGATCGCCGCCGCCGCGCGCCCGATCGCCGCTATCCGGTTCGGCGCGCGCCCCCCCCCCCAGACCCCTGCGCTGCCTGGCCAATCAGTGCCAGGCAGCGCCAAGGGGTGGATCGGGTCTCCCAATGACGTCCCGACGTCGCTGACGTCGGTGACGTCATTCCGCCCCGTCGCCATGGCGACGGGGGAAGCCCTCCAGGAAATCCCGTTCTTTGAACGGGATTTCCTGATCGCCTATCGCCGGAGGCGATCGGCGGGGCTGGGGGGATGCCGCTGAGCAGCGGCTATCATGTAGCGAGCCCTCAGCTCGCTACATGATTTAAAAAAAAAAAATTAAAAAAAAACTGCTGCGCTGCCCCCTGGCGGTATTTTTCATACCGCCAAGGGGGTTAAAGGAGAACTGTAGTGAGAGGTATATGGAGGCTGCCATATTGATTTTCTTTTAAGCTATACCAGTTGCCTGGCAGCCCTGCTGATCTATTTGGCTGCAGTAGTGTGAATCACACCAGAAACAAGCATGCAGCTAATTTTTCCTTTTAAAATAATACCAGTTGCCTGAATCGCCTGCTGATCCTGTGTCTCTAATACTTTTAGCCACAGCCCCTGAACAAGCATGCAGATCAGGTGCTCTGACTGAAGTCAGACTGGATTAGCCGCATGCTTGTTTCAGGGTGTGATTCAGCCACTATTGCAGTCACAAAGATCAGCTGGACTGCCAGGCAACTGGTATTGTTTACAGGAAACAGCCATATCACTCTCAGTTAAGGTTCCCTTTAAAGGAGAACTGTAGTGAAAGGTATATGGAGGCTACCATATTGATTTCCTTTTAAGCAATACCAGTTACCTGGCTATCCTGCAGATCCTCTGCCTCCAATACTTTTAGCCCTAGACCCTGAACAAGCATGCAGCAGATCTGGTGTTTGACATTTTTGTAAGATCTGACAAGATTAGCTGCATGCTTGTTTCTGGTGTGATTCACACTACTGCAGCCAAATAGATCAGCAGGGCTGCCAGGCAACTGGTATAGCTTAAAAGGAAATCAATATGGCAGCCTCCATATACCTCTCACTACAGTTCTCCTTTAAGCAACCTAATGGTTCTATTGCATTGAGCATAAATGTTAAATTTTAGGCTAGCTTAACTTACTTCTGTAGTGGTACAGTGCTTAGGGTGACGTGTCCACCACACAGTGAGATCTGGGTTTGATTCCCAGCTATGGTATGATGTATACTCATGTATGTATTCCCAGCTATGGTATGATGTACCAGCTATGGTATGATGTATACTGGTTTTTAAAATAGTATAATTCCCTGGCAGAAGAGACCCTCCTCCCTCCTGTAGGAGGGAGGAATTAAAATCTCCCTAGCAGAGTGTGTACCAGCTGTCCCATAATTAATTAGTGTAGGCAGACAACTGAGTCAAATGGTATAAAGGACCTAGCTTGAAGGGAGTGTAGGCGGGTTCTCTAGCACTGAAAGCAGTGTGTTTGACAGTGAAATGGAGGCTAAAAATTTTGCTCAATACAGCATTATGGGGCGAATCGAACTTCCGCAAAAGTTCGCCTGATGCAGGTGAACGTGAACCCCCAAAGTTCGCCTGGAACCGTTCGCAGGCGAACCGTTCGGCCCAACTCTACTTACATTATGCGCGTAAACGCTAATGTTTTATGCAACTCTAGCGTTTCTGCCTAGTGTGTTCCCACCCTGAATCTGTTATGTGCAGCACTACTCCCATTTATTTGGCCATCACTGTGTCACTGCTTCTCACGACTGAATAATTTATATCTTGGTTTTTTTCACCACAAATTAGGCTTTTTGTGGGCAATACTTTTTTTTTTAGTAATTATTTTATTTTCTATGCATTTTATAGGGAAAACAAGAAAAACATAAAAGGAAAAATTGCACTATTTCTCCAACTCCACCCCCTATAGTTTTAAAACAAGCAATACTATTATAAATACATTCTACTATTCTGCAATTTATAAACTGGCATTAAAAGGAAAAATGGTTTTTAAACTGTCATTTTTCTGAGTTTAAAAAACATTTTTCTTTGCATTTTTAAAATAAATTTTCTCAAAAACTGCATGTTCTTTTAAAAAAATTATTTTGACTTGTGCCCAATATTCTCCTTAATTAATATGTCTCAATTTTGGTGACAATAGCTTGCATGGGGGCTTTGCTGTCCACCGCTAAAGTCAGCATTAAATTACGTGAAAATGTATGTGAAATTACCAATGATTGCACAAAATTAATTACATTTACAAACTGTAATTACGTATAGGCGTACTTGCAAAAATGTACTCAGTGTACTTTGCATAATCAGAATTAGCTAACACACAATCTTGATTGGCTCATTTTACAAGGTAAAGCTTCAGTTTTGGAGTGTTGATGCACAGTGATCTTTCCCATAGTTGATCTGGGAACACTAGTTGATCATGAGTGCTTTATAAATAGAACAGAATTCTGTTCCATCACTTCTGCATTCTCTGTGAATTCCTTCATTCTCTGATCGTTTATGTGTGTATACAGGTCAGTCATTTGTGATTGTTAACCTTTGCTAAACAATAATTGGTCGTAGTTCATTTCAACCAACTTTTGTCTCATGTGTGTACTTAGCTTAACTATATAACTTAGGAATTACCTGGGCCTGTATTTTTGCCATACATTTTCTGGTTGCTTTAAAGTCTTAATTTCTAAGGGATATTATGGCCTCAATTTATCATTGTCTTTGAGATAACTTTTTCCAGTTCGTTAAATTACCGAATTCGAAGTTTATCGATTTCTAGTTGTATTCATCAAGGTTTTTCCGCATTCGATACCGTGTCGATAACAATGCGGTAACCATTCAGTAACTTGACAATATTTCCATTTTACAGCGGTAATTTAACACAAGGCCATAAGATTCCAGTGGAATTGTGGGTAAAAAGGCAGTCCTTTGAACACCATGTAGCAACATTCCGAATAGGGCTCAACACCTGGACCAGGATTCTGGAAGTGGCTTGGGACAATCCTACAATTTCACCAGCTACGGCTTGATAGGAGCCTTTTCTGAAAAAAATGTAGTGCAGCTAGCAATTTAGTTAACCCTGGCACTGCCTGTGTTCTCTTACAAGATTATGTCCTGGTATAGCAAATAAATCCATTCTCTTGCAAACTGATATGGTTCTAGACCTTCTTCTTGCCCTTCTGCGCCTTTGAATCACTTTCAGCTGATACATAACCACTTCAAATGGCTCCATCTTCTCTGTCAGCAATGATCTGACAGGAATAACGACAGAGCAGTGAAGGAGATATCTAATCCTAAATCCCATCACATGTGTCTGTATACATATACCATCTATGACCAATCCTGATATAGTAAACAACTTTTCCTGGTCCCTTAGAGTTTAGTATAAAGGGATTCTACTGTATTTAAAATAATACAGCTGGGAGGCTGCAGGATCTGCTAAATGTTTAATGCTGGGGATACACGGTTCGTTTTGAGGCGTGTATCGAGCCGCACAATAGATTGCGGCGCGTCCCTGCTCGTCCCCTCACGCGGCCAGATCGTTTCCCGCTCGTCCCTGTGGGCAGTTCTTTAGCTTCTCTTCACTTCTGACCATTGTCCTGCCCACGGTATCGAGCAGGGAATCGATCCGCACAGGTATTGGACAGGTCGGAAATGATCAGCGCTGCCATCAGCGCTCGATTACACGGTTCAAAACGAACCGTGTATCCCCAGCATTGGGCTCGGTTCACACTTGAGCCACATCTCCCCTGGCCAGTCGGAGTGGACAATGTAGTATCCACTCTGATGGACCACTGTGGTCTATTTGGGGTCTGGAGCAGATGTATCAGCCATAGCTCTGGAAAATGCATCTACTTGTCCGAACAATTGTGCAGGTTGTGACTCTGCATTCCACTTATCCAACAGATCTGCTGCAATCTGACATGTGTGAATAGATTCTAGTGATAACATAAGATCCATGGAATGTTTGTCAATCCAGTGAAACAGACATATTGGAATGCAGTAATGCTGAAAACAGCTGACTTTACCGAGCACTAAGGCCCCATTCACACACAACGCAAAATGCCGGAGATTTTTTCTGGCGTTTTGCAGGAGTTATATTTCCACGATTTCATGCAGAAAAATCACTGAACACTGCAGCGATTTTGCCGATCGCGGTTAGCGCTTCTATAGCACTGAAACGCGATCGCCGGGAAATCGCCTGAAAATGGTGTAGGCGACGCGAATGCGTTTTGCGGTTTTGCCCGTTTTTGGGCGATTTTTGGCAATGACCACAAATCGCCCAAGTAAGAACGGGCCCATAGGGATTCATTACACTAGTGCTTTTAAAAAAGTGCCAGCATTTGAGTGTTTTGCCGAAATCGCGGCAAAACGCTCTAGTGTGAATGGGGCCTTAGGCCTCTTTCACAGTGGGACGTTAAAGTCGCACGTTATAAAAAATTATAACACAGACTAATGCACAGCAATACAAAGTCTGTACAACATTCACAGTGCACACGTTGCGTTGTGTGTAACGTGTTGCATATTTAGAAAGTGCTGCATGCTGTGCGTTTAGCAATAAATGTGCTGTGTTATGTGTGTTGCACAGGCACAGTAATGTTTTTTTTAATGTAATGCATGCACCGTTTTTGTTTCATCAGTATGCAATGAAAGTGGCGCACCAAGAGACACATAACGCAGTGCAAAATAATGTCCAATTTCATAACCTACAGGCGCTGCGTTAGGGGCAAGTTGTGCAACTTTAACGTCACATCAAACACAATGTCCCACTGTGAGAGAGGCCTTAGCAAAATGTCTATTCATAAAAGCTGTTAGCGCATGAAAAGCTGACATTCCCGAGCAGTGAGGTAAAGTACCACCTTGTGCAGTGATTATCTCAACCCGTCACTAAATGTCAATTCATAAAGATTAGATCAGGCTGTATTGGGACGGAGAATACCGCTTCCTTGGAAGAGGCGGTAAGCATGCGGATAACAGCTAAGTTAATGGAGACAGATCTCCCAGGTAGCAGCAGTAAGAGAAGAACAAAAAAAGGCTTTCCAGAATACCCAGGCTGTGTTTTTTTAACCCCTTGGGTACCTGTTTTCAGATATATTTCACAATAGAAAGCCTGCATGTGTAACATTTCTTGAAGTTTTTCTAAGCTGTGGCAATTAATAGACAGATTCAGCGCAGATTGAGGGCAAACAGAGGCAGTTTTTTAAAAAAATGCACATCTAAAGGAAAGGGGATGCCTCTTTTATTGTAACACTGTCTCTGCAGGAGGAACTCAGGCAGCTTCTCATGTTACGCCAGCCTACCGCCAGCCTACTGCCAGCCTACCGCCAGCCTAGATCGGGAAATCACTGCACTGCTATCTCAACTGTAAACATTTTTATGAATGAGCACACAGAAGTCTAAAATACTGAATGTGATATGTTCCTGCACAGATATTTTTACCGAACACACTTTTATGAATGATAGCCAAAGTGTTTGTTTCTTAGCTCAAGTGTTTCCACCATAAGGCCTGATTCACCAGCCTATGGTAAGATTGCCATATTCAGGCAGGACACGCCAGTTTTACCATTACTACCGATGACAGTGTAGCACACAGTGTCGAATTAGCTTAACTAGATATTCTACGCTTTATGCAATGAAGTAAAAATGTTTTTGCTTTCACAGTGTTACAACACAAGGATTTACACATTTTTTGGCTTTTAAGCATGCTATACACAGAATTAATCAGAATCCTGAACTATTACCAAACATTACACTGGGATACCACATGAGTGATTCATGCGGTCATCCTACTGTGGCTATTAAACACGTTTTACATATATTGTCTGGAAAAGACACAATAATCCCAAATTACTCGTGTTTCAGAAAAGGCAGACTGGTGGGTTTCATTGGAGATTTCCATTCAGCAACAACAATTCCAATGGCGGAAATACTTGGGATCTATGGCTATCCACAGGTAAGTGCCACTGTAATGAATTAATGGACACCTGAAGTCAGGGCTGTATTTAGGCTTTAGGCCACACTAGGCACCCCAAACCCATGCCAACCCCCCCCCCCCCCCCCCACCCCCCACAAGGACATTGGTGCCACGACAAAAAAATGGTTGTGGCCAAAGAATGCAGTGTCCATAACATAAAGTGGGTGTGACCAATTCAAATTTCCTGTCGGTGGGGCCGTGTATTCTCCCCGGATATGAGTAAAGTGACCCTAAAAAAGCAAGTAGGAAATGTTCCCACCAAAATAAATAAATAAAAAAAAATAAAACATTTCCAAATTTCACTGGAAAAATGTAAACTGCAGCCATTCTTAAGGTGCGTACACACATGCGACTATAGACGTTTGAAACGATCGTTCCCTGATCGTTTCAAATGACGATCGTTTAAAAAAAAAAAAGCAGCCAACGACCATTAATTCTAATGATGGACGACCTAGATCATTAAAAACGAACGATTTAGCTTGGTGGATTTTTTCCAACGACGATCGTTTGTAAAAGTAGTACATCGTTGGAAAACGGTAGTTCGTACTAGGCTTGACATGCGCATTTCGCTATTTCTCCATGGAACTTTTCATTTTTATGCGCAAGTGCAATAGTTGCTTTATGTGATGTAACGTTTGTTCTAACGATCAGAGCGTTACACACCTTTAAAAACTAACTTTACTTAGGTCGTTCTTTCGTCAATTAAAAGTTCGTTCGTCGTTCACAACGAACGATCGTTGTCGCATGTGTGTACATAGCTTTACACTGTTAATGGTAGAGTTTTCAAGTATTGCACAGTTGGTCACTGGGTAACTGGGATTAATATTCAGAAAAGTGGGTGAAGCCTACAAAAGCAAATCAAAATGCACCTATTGATTTTCAAGGGGAAATATTTAATTTCTGCAATTTTTGCACTGATAATGGCACAAGCCTCAAACCTGGCACAGTTGGCCTTTTGGTGACTAGGCTTCAAATTCAGAAAGGGGGTGGAGCCACAGCCTGTTAGATTTATTTCATTTCAATGCAAAACACTGATGCAAAAGACCGCAAAGCTCACAAACTTGGTCACTGAGTAATCGTGTTTTAGGGTTAGAAAAAGTGGACACAGCCAACACCAGCCAAATACATACCTAAGTAATGCCGGGTCATCAGTGGACAGAGATAAATTCAAATTTCACTAGGAAAATGTAAGCAGCAGCCATGCTTACACTGTTAATTGTAGGGTTCTCAAACTTTGCACAGTTGGTCACTGGGTGACTGGGATTAATATTCAGAAAAGTGGGTGGAGCCTACATAAGCCAATAAAAATTACCTATTGATTTTCAAGGGGAATATTTAATGGCTACCATTCTTGCACTGTTAATGGCACAAGCCTCAAACCTGGGACAGCTGACTGGGGTTCAAATTCAGAAAAGGTGGTGGTACCACAGTCAGTCCAATTTGTTTTGATTTCAATGCAAAAAAAAATTATGCCTAACACCATAAAGCCCACAAATTAGGTCATTGAGTAATTGTGTGTAGAGTTGGGCCGAACCTCCGATTTTAGGTTCGCGAACCGGGTTCGCGAACTTCCGCGGAAGGTTCGGTTCGCGTTAAAGTTCGCGAACCGCAATAGACTTCAATGGGGATGCGAACTTTGGAAAAAAAAAATAATTATGCTGGCCACAAAAGTGATGGAAAAGATGTTTCAAGGGGTCTAACACCTGGAGGGGGGCATGGCGGAGTGGGATACACGCCAAAAGTCCCCGGGAAAAATCTGGATTTGACGAAAAGCAGCGTTTTAAGGGCAGAAATCACATTGAATGCTAAATGACAGGCCTAAAGTGCTTTAAAACATCTTGCATGTGTATACATCAATCAGGTAGTGTAATTAAGGTACTGCTTCACACTGACACACCAAACTCCACTGAACAGAACAGGTATGCAGTGGCGGGTTCACTAAACAGGTATACAGTGGCGGGTCCACTGAACAGAACAGGTATGCAGTGGCAGGATCACTGAACAGGTATGCAGTGGTGGTGGGTGGGTTCACAGAACAGGTATGCAGTGGCAGGATCACTGAACAGGTATGCAGTGGTGGTGGGTGGGTTCACAGAACAGGTATGCAGTGGCAGGATCACTGAACAGGTATGCAGTGGTGGTGGGTGGGTTCACAGAACAGGTATGCAGTGGCAGGATCACTGAACAGGTATGCAGTGGCAGGATCACAGTACAGGTATGCAGTGGGCTGAGGGCTCACTGAACAGAACAGGTATGCAGCCAGGAAGAAGTTAAGCCTAACTAATCTTTCCCTATATGAGAGACTGCAGCAGCTCGCCCTACTCTCACTAATGCAGGCACCCGAGTGGCCGTAATGGCCGCCGCTGCATGCCTTATATAAGGGGGGTGGGGCTCCAGGGGCTAGTGTAGCCTAATTGGCTACACTGGGCCTGCTGACTGTGATGTAGAGGGTCAAAGTTGACCCTCAGGTGCATTATGGGGCGAACCGAACTTCTTCCGCAAAACGTTCGCGTGCGGTACCCGCACGCGAACCACGTTCGCCGGCGAACCGTTCGGCCCAACTCTAATTGTGTGTTATAGTTAGAAAAGGTGGGTGCAGCCAACACCAGCCAAATACAAAACCGGGCAACGCCGGGTCATCAGCAAGTAGTTACATAATTACATAGTTAGTTTCATTGAAAAATCAAGTCCAACCAGAAAATATAAATAATAAAATAATAATCAGTAAAAAAATAAAATTGTAATGATCAGTGGCGTATCTGATAATCAGAACGTGCTCTGTCAGAACCGTAGTCAGTACTTTATTCAGAGTGTGATCACACGTGTATTGGTGCACAGTAATATTAGGAGTACTCCTTTAGTTATAGCCCTTAGGTGGCTGGAGCTATCACTAATTAGTGTTGGGCGAACATCTAGATGTTCGGGTTCGGGCCGAACAGGCCGAACATGGCCGCGATGTTCGGGTGTTCGAGCCGAACTCCAAACATAATGGAAGTCAATGGGGACCCGAACTTTCGTGTTTTTTAAAGCCTCCTTACATGCTACATACCCCAAATTTACAGGGTGTGTGCACCTTGGGAGTGGGTACAAGAGGGAAAAAAAATTAGCAAAAAGAGATTATAGTTTTTGAGAAAATCGATTTTAACGTTTCAAAGGGAAAACCTTTTAAATGCGGGAAATGTCTGTTTTCTTTGCACAGGTAACTTGCTTTTTGTCGCCATGCAGTCATAAATGTAATACAGATGAGAGGTTCCAGGAAAAGGGACCGGTAACGCTAACCCAGCAGCAGCACACGTGATGGAACAGGAGGAGGGCGGCGCAGGAGGAGAAGGCCACACTTTGAGACACAACAACCCAGGCCTTGCATGCGGACAAGATGCATGCGGATAGCAATTTGCTTTTTGTCGGCATGCAGTCATAAATGTAATACAGATGAGAGGTTCCAGGAAAAGGGACCGGTAACGCTAACCCAGCAGAAGCACACATGATGGAACAGGAGGAGGGCGGTGCAGGAGGAGAAGGCCACGCTTTGAGACACAACAACCCAGGCCTTGCATGCGGACAAGAAGCGTGAGGATAGCAATTTGCTTTTTGTCGGCATGCAGTCATAAATGTAATACAGATGAGAGGTTCCAGGAAAAGGGACCGGTAACGCTAACCCAGCAGCAGCACACGTGATGGAACAGGAGGAGGGCGGCGCAGGAGGAGAAGGCCACACTTTGAGACACAACAACCCAGGCCTTCCATGAGGACAAGAGGCGTGCGGATAGCAATTTGCTTTTTGTCGGCATGCAGTCATGAATGTAATACAGATGAGAGGTTCCAGGAAAAGGGACCGGTAACGCTAACCCAGTTCTTTTGGATTTGAGTGGCTTTTCTTCGGTGCTCCACTGTGGCCTGTACGTGAACCGTCAGGGGAAACACCTCTTCCCTTGCCCCTCCCTCTTTCACAGTATTTCTTCTTCATTTCACTTATCCTTAAAGTACACGCTGACTGGCAGCAGTACAGTGGCAGTACAGAAATGCTATACAGTGGCGGGTGAGCGGTGTACTACTATTCCCAGCAGCGACACAGAGCACAATGCTATACAGTGGTGGGTGAGCGGTGTACTACTGTTTCCAGCAGCGACACAGAGCACAATGCTATACAGTGGTGGGTGAGCGGTGTACTACTGTTCCCAGCAGCGACACAGAGCACAATGCTATACAGTGGTGGGTGAGCGGTGTACTACTGTTCCCAGCAGAGACACAGAGTGGCAGTAAACACAATGCTATATAGCGTGGGTGAGCGGTGTACTACTGTTCCCAGCAGTGACACAGAGCACAATGCTATACAGTGGTGGGTGAGCGGTGTACTACTGTTCCCAGCAGCGACACAGAGCACAATGCTATACAGTGGTGGGTGAGCGGTGTACTACTATTCCCAGCAGTGTCACAGAGCACAATGCTATACAGTGGTGGGTGAGCGGTGTACTTCTGTTCCCAGCAGCGACACAGAGCACAATGCTATACAGTGGTGGGTGAGCGGTGTACTACTGTTTCCAGCAGCGACACAGAGCACAATGCTATACAGTGGTGGGTGAGCGGTGTACTACTATTCCCAGCAGCGACACAGAGCACAATGCTATACAGTGGTGGGTGGGTGAGCGGTGTACTACTGTTCCCAGCAGCGACACAGAGCACAATGCTATACAGTGGTGGGTGAGCGGTGTACTACTGTTCCCAGCAGAGACACAGAGTGGCAGTAAACACAATGCTATATAGTGTGGGTGAGCGGTGTACTACTGTTCCCAGCAGCGACACAGAGCACAATGCTATACAGTGGTGGGTGAGCGGTGTACTACTATTCCCAGCAGCGTCACAGAGCACAATGCTATACAGTGGTGGGTGGGTGAGCGGTGTACTACTGTTCCCAGCAGCGACACAGAGCACAATGCTATACAGTGGTGGGTGAGCGGTGTACTACTGTTCCCAGCAGCGACACAGAGCACAATGCTATACAGTGGTGGGTGAGCGGTGTACTACTATTCCCAGCAGCGACACAGAGCACAATGCTATACAGTGGTGGGTGGGTGAGCGGTGTACTACTGTTCCCAGCAGCGACACAGAGCACAATGCTATACAGTGGTGGGTGAGCGGTGTACTACTGTTCCCAGCAGAGACACAGAGTGGCAGTAAACACAATGCTATATAGTGTGGGTGAGCGGTGTACTACTGTTCCCAGCAGAAACACAGAGCACAATGCTATACAGTGGTGGGTGAGCGGTGTACTACTGTTCCCAGCAGCGACACAGAGCACAATGCTATACAGTGGTTGGTGAGCGGTGTACTACTATTCCCAGCAGCGACACAGAGCACAATGCTATACAGTGGTGGGTGGGTGAGCGGTGTACTACTGTTCCCAGAAGCGACACAGAGCACAATGCTATACAGTGTGGGTGAGTGGTGTACTACTGTTCCCAGCAGAGACACAGAGTGGTAGTAAACACAATGCTATATAGTGTGGGTGAGCGGTGTACTACTGTTCCCAGCAGCGACACAGAGCACAATGCTATACAGTGGTGGGTGAGCGGTGTACTACTGTTCCCAGCAGAGACACAGAGCACAATGCTATACAGGGTGAGTGGTGTACTACTGTTCCCAGCAGAGACACAGAGTGGCAGTAAACACAATGCTATATAGTGTGGATGAGCGATGTACTACTGTTCCCAGCAGCGACACAATGACTGGGGGGACCCTGGCTAGCCTGGCTGGAGAGAGAACTACCCTGCCTTCCTACCCAAAGCTAAACCCACAGAGAAATGACGTGGATGGGGTATTTATTTACCCGAACCACGTGACCCGTTCGGCCAATCAGAGCACGTTCGGGTCCGAACCACGAGACCCGTTCGGCCAATCACAGCGCTAGCCGAACGTTCGGGGAACGTTCGGCCATGCATTTTTAGTTGGGCCATATGGCCGAACAGTTTGGCCGAACACCATCAGGTGTTCGGCCGAACTCGAACATCACCCGAACAGGGTGATATACTGCAGAACCCGAACAGTGGCGAACACTGTTCGCCCAACACTATCACTAATCAGAGAGTGGTCATACAAGCAAGGTCAGTAACAGGTCGGTCAGCAGTGGTACATAATCATCAGACAAAATCGAGGTAAGTAAACAGGCCAAGGTTGGTATCAGATCAGATGGGTGAAAGTACAGAATCAGCAGGCGAAATCAGAGTGGAGGTAGTGTTGGGCGAACACCTGGATGTTCGGGTTCGCGAACGTTCGCCGAACATGGCCGCGATGTTCGGGTGTTCGCGCCGAACTCCGAACATAATGGAAGTCAATGGGGACCCGAACTTTCGTGCTTTTTAAAGCCTCCTTACATGCTACATACCCCAAATTTACAGGGTATGTGCACCTTGGGAGTGGGTACAAGAGGAAAAAAAATTAGCAAAAAGAGCTTATAGTTTTTGAGAAAATCGATTTTAAAGTTTCAAAGGGAAAACAGTCTTTTAAATGCGGGAAATGTCTATTTTCTTTGCACAGGTAACATGCTTTTTGTCGGCATGCAGTCATAAATGTAATATAGAGGAGAGGTTCCAGGAAAAGGGACCGGTAACGCTAACCCAGCAGCAGCACACGTGATGGAACAGGAGGAGGGCGGCGCAGCAGGAGAAGGCCACGCTTTGAGACACAACAACCCAGGCCTTGCATGAGGACAAGAAGCGTGCGGATAGCAATGCATTTTGCCGCCATGCAGTCATAAATATATTAAAGATAAGAGGTTCTATAAACAGGGACCGGCGACGCTAACCCAGCAGCAGCACACGTGATGGAACAGGAGGAGGGCGGCGCAGGAGGAGAAGGCCACGCTTTGAGACACAACAACCCAGGCCTTGCATGCGGACAAGAAGCGTGCGGATAGCAATTTGCTTTTTGTCGGCATGCAGTCATATATGTAATACAGATGAGAGGTTCCAGGAAAAGGGACCGGTAACGCTAACCCAGCAGCAGCACACGTGATGGAACAGGAGGAGGGCGGCGCAGGAGGAGAAGGCCACGCTTTGAGACACAACAACCCAGGCCTTGCATGCGGACAAGAAGCGTGCGGATAGCAATTTGCTTTTTGTCGGCATGCAGTCATAAATGTAATACAGAGGAGAGGTTCCAGGAAAAGGGACCGGTAACGCTAACCCAGCAGCAGCACACGTGATGGAACAGGAGGAGGGCGGCGCAGGAGGAGAAGGCCACGCTTTGAGACTACAACAAAGGCCTTGCATGAGGACAAGAAGCGGGCGGATAGCAATTTGCTTTTTGTCGGCATGCAGTCATAAATGTAATACAGAGGAGAGGTTCCAGGAAAAGGGACCGGTAACGCTAACCCAGCAGCAGCACATGTGATGGAACAAGAGGAGGGCGGCGCAGGAGGATTTGTGAGGGTTGATTTCCTGGACAACATGGGCGGTATTGAGTGGGTTTTCTTCGGTGCTCCACTGTGGCCTGTACGTGAACCATCAGGGGAAACACCTCTTCCCTTGCCCTTCCCTCTTTCACAGGATTTCTTCTTTATTTCACTTATCCTTAAAGTACACGCTGACTGGCAGCAGTACAGTGGCAGTACAGAAATGCTATACAGTGGCGGGTGAGCGGTGTACTACTATTCCCAGCAGCGACACAGAGCACAATGCTATACAGTGGTGGGTGAGCGGTGTACTACTGTTCCCAGCAGAGACACAGAGTGGCAGTAAACACAATGCTATACAGTGGTGGGTGAGCGGTGTACTACTGTTCTCAGCAGCGACACAGAGCACAATGCTATACAGTGGTGGGTGAGCGGTGTACTACTGTTCCCAGCAGTGACACAGAGCACAATGCTATACAGTGGTGGGTGAGCGGTGTACTACTATTCCCAGCAGCGACACAGAGCACAATGCTATACAGTGGTGGGTGGGTGAGCGGTGTACTACTGTTCCCAGCAGTGACACAGAGCATAATGCTATACAGTGGAGGGTGAGCGGTGTACTACTGTTCCCAGCAGAGACACAGTGTGGCAGTAAACACAATGCTATATAGTGTGGGTGAGCGGTGTACTACTGTTCCCAGCAGCGACACAATGACTGGGGGGACCCTGGCTAGCCTGGCTGGAGAGAGAACTACCCTGCCTGCCTACCCAAAGCTAAACCCACAGACAAATGGCGGAGAAATGACTTGGATCGGGTATTTATTTACCCGAACCACGTGACCCGTTCGGCCAATCAGAGCGCGTTCGGGTCCGAACCACGTGACCCGTTCGGCCAATCACAGTGCTAGCCGAACGTTTGGGTAACGTTCGGCCATGCGCTCTTAGTTCGGCCATATGGCCGAACAGTTTGGCCGAACACCATCAGGTGTTCGGCCGAACTTGAACATCACCCGAACAGGGTGATGTTCTGCAGAACCCGAACAGTGGCGAACACTGTTCGCCCAACACTAAGTGAAGGTCGGGCCGAGGTTGGCAGCAGATCAGATAAGCAAGGTACAGAATCAAGAGGCAGAGAGGATAATCAAAGGTTTAGGCAAAGAGTCATACACAGAAAATCAATTACAATTATATAATATTCCTAAGCTAAGTGTGAATCCCTGGGGTCCTGCCGGATCAAGCACACACGGATCTGACTAAGGTCTGAGAGCTTTTACTGCAAAGTTTCAGCAACAACAGACAACGGGCTACTGAAAGCCCTGAGCTTAAGTACAGGCAGCTATTCCACAAGACCCGCCCAGAGCGAGCCGACCAATCAGCACTGCGGAGGTGGCAGCCGAGGTCAGCTGACCGGCGTGTCAGCTGACTCGCCTCCTCAGTGCATAAAGTTCACGCCGCCTGTCACGCATGCGTGACGACCTATGCCTGTGCAATGAAGAGATGCCTGGCCTGCGTCAGGGAGCCTGCGGGGATTGCGCCGCGGGCAAGGTGACGTCAAGACGAAGGAGCGGTGATGCCACTTCCCGCAGCAGAGGTAACTATATTGCTGACAAAAATAAAAATAAAACACCATCCTGAACCTGCACATATCCTAGTTAATCCAGGGGAAGGCAAAAAACCTTACAAGGTATGGGCCAATTAGCCATAAAAGAGAAAAATTCCTTCCCGACTTCAGATGGCAGTCAGATAAATCCCAGGATCAATTCTTACGGGAATTGGCTAAAAATTATAACCTTTGTTGCCCTTCAATGCAAGGAAAGCACCCAAGCCCTCTCTAAATGCAGATATAGAGTTTGCCATAACTACTTCCTGAGGTGAGATGTTCCAGATTTGAACCACTCTCACTGTGAAGGACCCCTTTCTAAATAGATGGCAAAAACGTTTTTCCTCCACACGCAAATCATGTCCCCTTGTCTGTTGTACAACCCTAGGGACAAAAAAGCTTATCTGCCAAGCTTGTGCATTGCCCTTTGATGTATTTATACATGTCACTCAGCTCACCTCTCAGTCGACTTTTTTCCAAGCTAAATAAGCCCAGTTTGTCCAACCTTTCTTGGTAAGTAAGATCTTCCATCCCTCTGATTAATTTAGTTGCCTGTCTTTGTACCCACACCAGAAGGTCAATGTCCTTACTATAGAGATATAAGAGCTATGGAAAAAGCTTAGTGTTGGGCGAACATCTAGATGTTCGGGTTCGGGCCGAACAGGCCGAACATGGCCGCGATGTTCGGGTGTTCGACCCGAACTCCGAACATAATGGAAGTCAATGGGGAACCGAACTTTTGTGCTTTGTAAAGCCTCCTTACATGCTACATACCCCAAATTTACAGGGTATGTGCACCTTGGGAGTGGGTACAAGAGGAAAAAAAATTAGCAAAAAGAGCTTATAGTTTTTGAGAAAATCGATTTTAAAGTTTCAAAGGGAAAACTGTCCTTTAAATGCGGGAAATGTCTGTTTTCTTTGCACAGGTAACATGCTTTTTGTCGGCATGCAGTCATGAATGTAATACATATAAGAGGTTCCAGGAAAAGGGACCGGTAACGCTAACCCAGCAGCAGCACACGTGATGGAACAGGAGGAGGGTGGCGCAGGAGGAGAAGGCCACGCTTTGAGACACAACAACCCAGGCCTTGCATGAGGACAAGAAGCGTGCGGATAGCATGCTTTGTACCGCCATGCAGTCATAAATGTAATAAAGATAAGTGGTTCAATAAACAGGGACCACGCAGCAACGCTAACCCAGCAGCAGCAGACGTGATGGAACAGGAGGAGGCGCAGGAGGAGAAGGCCACGCTTTGTGAGACACAACAACCCAGGCCTTGCATGAGGACAAGAAGCGTGCGGATAGCATGCTTTGTACCGCCATGCAGTCATAAATGTAATAAAGATAAGTGGTTCAATAAACAGGGACCACGCGGCAACGCTAACCCAGCAGCAGCAGACGTGATGGAACAGGAGGAGGCGCAGGAGGAGAAGGCCACGCTTTGTGAGACACAACAACCCAGGCCTTGCATGAGGACAAGAAGCGTGCGGATAGCATGCTTTGTACCTCCATGCAGTCATAAATGTAATAAAGATAAGAGGTTCCATAAACAGGGACCGGCAACGCTAACCCAGCAGCAGCAGCAGCAGCAGCACACGTGATGGAACAGGAGGAGGCGCAGGAGGAGAAGGCCACGCTTTGTGAGACACAACAACCCAGGCCTTGCATGAGGACAAAAAGCGTGTGGATAGCATGCTTTGTACCGCCATGCAGTCATAAATGTAATAAAGATAAGAGGTTCCATAAACAGGGACCGGCAACGCTTACCCAGCAGCAGCAGCAGCAGCACACGTGATGGAACAGGAGGAGGCGCAGGAGGAGAAGGCCACGCTTTGTGAGACACAACAACCCAGGCCTTGCATGAGGACAAAAAGCGTGCGGATAGCATGCTTTTTACCGCCATGCAGTCATAAATGTAATAAAGATAAGAGGTTCAATAAACAGGGACCGGGCGGCAACGCTAACCCAGCAGCAGCAGCACACGTGATGGAACAGGAGCAGGCGCAGGAGGAGAAGAAGGCCATGATTTTTGAGACACAACAACCCAGGCCTTGCATGAGGACAAAAAGTGTGCGGATATAGCAGCAATGCTTTTTGCCGCCATGCAGTCATAAATGTAATACAGATGAGAGGTTCAATAAACAGGGACCGGAAACGCTAAACCATCCCAGATGTTCATTGGTCATGTTACTTGGTTGGGGTCCTGGAGTGTTGCGTAGTCGTTTCCAATCCAGGATTGATTCATTTTAATTTGAGTCAGACGGTCTGCATTTTCTGTGGAGAGGCGGATACGCCGATCTGTGACGATGCCTCCGGCAGCACTGAAACAGCGTTCCGACATAACGCTGGCTGCCGGGCAAGCCAGCACCTCTATTGCGTACATTGCCAGTTCGTGCCAGGTGTCTAGCTTCATGCCCGGTTTCAGGTCCAGCGGTGCCAGCCACAAATCCGTTTGTTCCTTTATTCCCCTCCAAATTTCCTCCCCTGTGTGCTGCTTATCCCCAAGGCAGATCAGCTTCAGCAACGCTTGCTGACGCATGCCAACAGCTGTGCTGCACTGCTTCCACGATCCTACTGCTGCTGGTGCTGGGTTAGCGTTTCCGGATGAGGTACAGCTTTGAGATGCGTTGGAGGAGAAGGAGTCAGAGAGGTAGGTGCTGCTGTTGTTATCCAGTGGGAGGGACGGCGGTGCAGCTGTTTGCGGCATGGGCAACACCCGCGCCGTAGCAGGTGAGGAATCGCTGCCAGGCTCCACAAGGTTCACCCAGTGCGCGGTAAGGGAGATGTATCGACCCTGGCCGAACGCACTCGTCCAGGTGTCAGTGGTGAGGTGAACCTTGCAGGCAACGGCATTCTTCAAGCTTCGGGTTATTTAGCTGACCACGTGCTCATGCAACTCAGGCACTGCAGAGCGCGCAAAGTGGTAGCGGCTGGAAACCAGGTAACGTGGGATGGCCACTGACATCATGCCCTTGAAGCTGTTTGTCTCCACCACTCGATATGGCAGCATTTTGCAGGCCAGAACCTTGGCTATGCTGGCTGGCTGTTACTGCCACGGCCCGGGGGTCATTTGCTGGCAATTTCCTCTTGCGCTCAAACATCTCAGAGACAGACAACTCAACCGTAGGGCTGCACACCGAAGGGCTGTTGGTTGTTGTGTTTGATGAACACTGGGAGACCTCAAGAGCACTAGTCCAGAAAGTGACAGTGTCAGCATCGTCTGATGTTTGTGAATGTTGTGAACCACGCAATGGCTGGGCTACTGCTGCTGCTGAGGCGGGTCTGGTGGTGAGTCTGGTGAACCCAAGGGAGGCAGTGTTGCTGGTGGTACCCTGTCCTGCCGCGTTTGCCCACAGAGTGGGATGTTTGGATAGAATGTGGCGGCTCATGCTGGTGGTGGAGAGGTTGTTAATACTTTTCCCCCTGCTCAGGCGGGTCTTCCACACCTTGCAAATCGCCATGGTAACATCCTCAGTGCAGTCTTCAAAGAAAGCCCAGACTTTGGAGCACCTGCCTTGCTGGCGATTTCTGTTTGTGCCTCTTTTGCCTCTCACTTGAACTTCCATGCTTGCGGTGCCTGAAATTGCGCGCCGCCTACCTTGTGGCACAAGGCAAACTCGTGCAGCAGTGGGTTCCTCAACAGACTCATCTGTGCTGCTGCTACGACGGCGATGTTCTCATTCACAAACAAAATCTGGGTCTATGTCCACATTGTCCATACCCTCCTCTTCCATCTCCTCAAACTCGTCATATGTCATTGTGGGGGGCCGTCGCCGTGGAGTAGAGCTCCCCAGAACAACCTCTGCGCAGCTCACTCCAACGTCGTCTGGTTATCTGGCAGTTGTGTGCGTGGTGTCGCTGCCGGTTGTGTCAGCTTTGTGCCCACTGGCTCCTTGTAACTGGCTGAGGACTCGGACCTCGTGCGTGATGTGCTGGTGCTGCTTAACCCACTGCTGGATGCTTGAGAGGTCATCTAAGTAATTATCTGGTCCTGTTCTTTTGGATCTGTGAGGGTTGTTGTCCTGGACAACATGGGCGGTATTGAGTGGGTTTTCTTGGGTGCTCCCCTGTGGCCTGTACGTGAACCGTCAGGGGAAACACCTCTTCCCTTGCCCCTCCCTCTTTCACCGGATTTCTTCCTCATTTCACTTATCCTTAAAGTACACGCTGACTGGCAGCAGTACAGTGGCAGTACAGAAATGCTATACAGTGGTGGGTGAGCGGTGTACCACTATTGTCAGCAGCGACACAGAGCACAATGCTATACAGTGGCGGGTGAGCGGTGTACTACTGTTCCCAGCAGACACAGAGTGGAAGTAAACACAATGCTATATAGTGTGGCTGAGCCGTGTACACAGAGTGGCATTAAACACAATGCTATATAGTCTGCTATATAGTCACCCCGAACAGGGTGATGTTCTGCAGAACCCGAACAGTGGCAAACACTGTTCGCCCAACACTACTGGGAGGGAACGCAAATTTTAGTACCTAAACACACGATACAACATGTTTTCCGGGGTCGGACTCTGAGGCACATACAGATGGTCCCGATCATCATCCTCATCATACAACTCTTCTCCTGAGTCTGACCCACCCACCACCTCTGCCACCCCAACATCCCCAGACACAGACCCCTCATCGTCCTCAACATTAACTTGGGATGCTAGCCTGAGCCAGACCTCCTCCTCCACATCAGGCCCCATCATCTCCTCAATGGCAGCCCTCATTAATCGCTCTGGCGACGGACCGATGGACACAACGTTCTCCTCCAGGGAGGGCTGCTGCTGACCACTGGCTGCTGGGGTGGATGTTATAGCTTGCGTGGGGCGTTGGCTGTTGCTGTTGTTGGGAGTGCTGCTCACAGCGGAGGTCTCTGGGGAACTCATGTTGAGCTCATATAGTGGTTGACGGTGAGTGGAGTATTACTGATCCCAGCAATATACACACTGACTGGCAGAGTACGCAATGCTATATAGTGTGGCTGAGCGGTGTACACAGAGTGGCAGTAAACACAATGCTATATAGTCTGGCTGAGCGAGCGGTGTACTACTGTTCCCAGCAGAATCAGAGTGTCAGTAAACAATGGTATATAGTCTGGCTGAGCGGTGTACACAGAGTGTCAGTAAACAATGGTATATAGTCTGGCTGAGCGGTGTACACAGAGTGTCAGTAAACAATGGTATATAGTCTGGCTGAGCGGTGTACACAGAGTGTCAGTAAACAATGCAATATAGTCTGGCTGAGCGGTGTACACAGAGTGTCAGTAAACAATGCTATATAATCTGGCTGAGCGGTGTACACAGAGTGTCAGTAAACAATGGTATATAGTCTGGCTGAGCGGTGTACACAGAGTGTCAGTAAACAATGGTATATAGTCTGGCTGAGCGGTGTACACAGAGTGTCAGTAAACAATGGTATATAGTCTGGCTGAGCGGTGTACACAGAGTGTCAGTAAACAATGGTATATAGTCTGGCTGAGCGGTGTACACAGAGTGTCAGTAAACAATGGTATATAGTCTGGCTGAGCGGTGTACACAGAGTGTCAGTAAATAATGGTATATAGTCTGGCTGAGCGGTGTACACAGAGTGTCAGTAAACAATGGTATATAGTCTGGCTGAGCGGTGTACACAGAGTGTCAGTAAACAATGGTATATAGTCTGGCTGAGCGGTGTACACAGAGTGGCAGTAAACACAATGCTATATATTGCGTGGCTGAGCGAGGTGCACAGTGTCAGTACACACAATGCTATATAGTCAGGCTAAGCCGTGTACACAGAGTGTCAGAAAACACAATGCTACATATAGCGTGGCTGAGCGAGGTGCATAGTGGCAGTACACACAATGCTATATAGTCAGGCTAAGCCGTGTACACAGAGTGTCAGAAAACACAATGCTATATATAGCGTGGCTGAGCGAGGTGCACAGTGGCCGTACACACAATGCTATATAGCCAGGCTAAGCCGTGTACACAGAGTGTCAGAAAACACAATGCTATATATAGCGTGGCTGAGCGAGGTACACAGTGGCAGTAAACAATGCTATATATATAGTGTGGCTGAGCGAGCGGTGTACTACTGTTCCCAGCAGCGACACACAATGACTGGGGGGGGACCCTGGCTAGCGTGGCTGGAGAGCGAACTACCCTGCCTGCCTACCCAAAGCTAAACCCACAGAGAAATGGCGGAGATATGACGTGGTTCGGGTATTTATTTACCCGAACCACGTGACCGTTCGGCCAATCAGAGCGAGTTCGGGCCCGAACCACGTGACCCGTTCGGCCAATCACAGCGCTAGCCGAACGTTCGGGGAACGTTCGGCCATGCGCTCTTAGTTCGGCCATGTGGCCGAACGGTTTGGCCGAGCACCGTCAGGTGTTCGGCCGAACTCGAACATCACCCGAACAGGGTGATGTTCTGCAGAACCCGAACAGTGGCGAACACTGTTCGCCCAACACTAAAAAAGCTACACAGCTTTGTATAACACAAAACAGTGCCAGCTATCTATCTATCTATCTATCTATCTATCTATCTATCTATCTATCTATCTATCAGAAGCACAGCTCTTCCTACACTGACTCCAGGTAGCCAGTTTTTTTTTCTATAGGGGGTGTGGCTCATGTGGTAACAATGCCTGATTGGCTGCTTTTCAGTTCAAAATATGGCTCCATATTAAAGTCTGGGGGGAATGCAAATAAATGCAAACAGCGAACATTGTACGTTTGCTGCAAACTGTCCACCAATGCAACCGCTGGCCATCACTGCTCCTTACATTACTTATTGCTTATATTGGAACTGTTTTCTGTTCTGCAGATCAGTTATGGAGCCACAGACTACTCTCTAACCAACAGGCACCTTTATCCTCATGTCTTCCGCATGGTTCAGAATGAGCATGTCCATTACGCGCCGGTAATAAAGCTGTTGAAAAATTTTGGCTGGACCTGGGTTGGAATAATTATGTCAAAGGATGAAGCTGACAAAAAAGAAAAAAAGTTAATGACAACATATCTGAAGGAAAATGGCATTTGTGTTGAGTTTACAATTGTACTAGAAACCCTTCATGAAAACGGAAGGAATTTTACATCTACTCTTGAATCATCTTTTAGCAAAATTATTCTTCTATATGGACTTGTGGAATTAGTTGTAGAGTTCATGCGTAATTATTTTAATTTTTTTCTAAATAAGACATTTATTGTACCTCCAGCATGGGATCCTATCCATGCACAAATCCTAGATAATTGGGTAATTAATGCTAATTTGGCTGTGGAATTAAACCCTTTATTCATTCCAGACAAAGAACATTTGTTTGATGACATTACGAAGCTTAATGAATGCTACACTCCAGCAAATTTTAGTACTAAAAATTATTCTTTCATTAAAAAATATCTGTTTTACTTTACTGACCTAAGAGTCAATATTGCTGAAGAAGATATACATATAATTGCAGAAGAATCTCATATGGAGCGTGGTGTTTCCCCACGAGTTTATTACGCAGTGGAAGCCATGGCTACGGCCCTTCACAATGCATATATGTTGTCTAAAGGAAGGCTTGGTGACAAACATCTTTATCATTATACACAGCAGGTACAGAACACAGCCCTGCTAGGACATAATATTAATTTTACTGTAGCAACCCAGCTTACTGGAAATAGACCAAACAGGCCAAAAGTTGTCCCCATCCTTCAGACATCATTGCAGATGGATTGCTTATGAGATCTGGTAATCCCTAAACACATGATTCCACAATGTGGAAGCATTGGCCCAATCAGAGGATGCTGAATTTTTCTGCTAAATTTTCCAATCACAAGACGTGTTTTCGTTTTTTCAATTTCCATTTCTTCCGATATCCATTTTTCGTTTTTTTTTTTTTTTTTTTTTGTTGCATTTTCTAATAAGAAAAAAAAGACTGATAAAATACTCCTCGAAAATTAGAAATCGGAAAAATGGAAAATCAGAAATAGGAAAAACAGAAAACCAGAAATTAGAATTTCCTCGGAATCGGAAATGGACATTTCCAACCTTGCCTCCTTGCAGACTACCGCCACAGACTCCAAAGGGCAGGCAAATTTTAAGACCTACAAACACTGTTTCTGTCCACAAAATTGATGAAAAAGTTGTTTCAAGGGGTCTAACACCTGGACTGGGGCATGCCAGAGGGGGATCCATGCCAAAAGTCCCACCAAAAATTAAGGAGTTGACACAGAGTCAGGTTTTAATCCCTAAAGGGCAAAAATCATGTTATGCACAGCTCCAGGTGTCAGTGGGTTGTGGAGTGTCTCACCCAGAGAAATGCCATAGTACTATCAGAATACAGTGAAATAATAATGCATTGGAGTGGTTCTGTGCCTGCAACTTAATGTGGCAACAGCAGTAGTGTGCACACAGCTCTGGGTGTCAGTGGGCTGTGGAGTGTCACACACCAAAAAAAAAAAAACTCAGGAGACCGATGTACTAGCCCTCAAAAGGGCTGTTTCAGGTGCTTTCACAGCAAGTGAGGAACAAGAACACAGGCCTAGCTAATGCTTTCCCTAGCTATCTGCAGCAAGTCTGACCTTGCTCTCAGTAACAGTCAGCAGACAGCAGAGAATGAATCCAATATGGCCAATGCAACTGCTTTTTTATAAGGGATGGGGGGGTCCAGGAGGGGGTGCAAGCTGATTGGCTGCCAAGTATCTGCTGACTGTGAGGTAAGGGGTCAAAGTTTGGCTCCATGATGATGTATAGGGGCGGGTCGAACATGCCATACTGTATGTTCGCAGTTCGCCGATAACACGAAAAGCATAAACTCGCCTAGAACTGTCCGCCGGCGAACTGTTCGGGCCATCTCTTGTGTGCATGTATCATCTGGTTTATATTTTTGACTAGAATATATGCATAGCTCCCAGCAGTGCTTCTTTTGGAGAGACACTCCCTCTTTGGGAAGCCATTCCCTCATTCCCTCTTTCTCCCTTCTTTGTTCCTCTTTCAGGACTTATGTACAGATCTATGTAAATATATGTATTTTTCTACAAAAAACTGTGTTTAACTGACTGTAATCTTTATTCCTATGAATTAAATTGATTGATTTCACACTTACAAATGTAAAAAGAAA